>NC_064828.1:50894339-51195970 GCF_024166365.1 Elephas maximus indicus | reverse complement strand
AGGGCAATTGTTGTGCCTGAGAGCAATGGGCATCTCCAACTTTAATACATACTGTCCACTTGCTTTTCAAAAAGGTTACAACAGTTTATACTCCAACCAATATTGCATGAGTTTGAGAGTGCCTTTTTTCCCCCATCTTTGCCACACTTGGTTGACATTCATTTTTTTTTTTTATTAACTTTTATTGAGCTTCAAGTGAACGTTTACAAATCAAGTCAGACTGTCACGTACAAGTTTATATACACCTTACTCCGTACTCCCACTTGCTCTCCCCCTAATGAGTCAGCCTTTCCAGTCACTCCTTTCGTGACAATTTTGCCAGCTTCCAACTCTCTCTATCCTCCCATCCCCCCTCCAAACAGGAGATGCCAACACAGTCTCAAGTGACCACTTGATATAATTAGCTCACTCTTCATCAGCATCTCTCACCTACCCACTGTCCAGTCCCTTTCATGTCTGATGAGTTGTCTTCGGGAATGGTTCCTGTCCTGTGCCAACAGAAGGTTTGGGGACCATGACCACCGGGATTCCTCTAGTCTCAGTCAGACCATTAAGTATGGTCTTTTTATGCGAATTTGGGGTCTGCATCCCACTGATCTCCTGCTCCCTCAGGGGTTCTCTGTTGTGTTCCCTGTCAGGGCAGTCGTCGATTGTGGCCGGGCACCAACTAGTTCTTCTGGTCTCAGGATGATGTAGGTCTCTGGTTCATGTGGCCCTTTCTGTCTCTTGGGCTCTTAGTTGTCGTGTGACCTTGGGGTTCTTCATTTTCCTTTGATCCAGGTGGGTTGAGACCAATTGCTGCATCTTAGATGGCCGCTTGTTAGCATTTAAGACCCCAGACGCCACATTTCAAAGTGGGATGCAGAATGTTTTCATAATAGAATTATTTTGCCAATTGACTTAGAAGTCCCCTTAAACCATGGTCCCCAAACCCCCACCCCTGCTCCGCTGACCTTTGAAGCATTCATTTTATCCCGGAAACTTCTTTGCTTTTGGTCCAGTCCAGTTGAGCTGACCTTCCATGTATTGAGTATTGTCCTTCCCTTCACCAAAAGCAGTTCTTATCTACTAATTAATCAGTAAAAAGCCCTCTCCCACCCTCCCTCCCTCCCCCCCTCGTAACCACAAAAGTATGTGTTCTTCTCAGTTTATACTATTTCTCAAGATCTTATAATAGTGGTCTTATACAATATTTGTCCTTTTGCCTCTGACTCATTTCGCTCAGCATAATGCCTTCCAGGTTCCTCCATGTTATGAAATATTTCACAGATTCGTCACTGTTCTTTATCGATGCTTAGTATTCCATTGTGTGAATATACCACAATTTATTTAACCATTCATCCATTGATGGACACCTTGGTTGTTTCCAGCTTTTTGCTATTGTAAACAGAGCTGCAATAAACATGGGTGTGCATATATCTGTTTGTGTGAAGGCTCTTATTTCTCTAGGGTATATTCTGAGGAGTGGGATTTCTGGGTTGTATGGTAGTTCTATTTCCAACTGTTTAAGATAACGCCAGATAGATTTCCAAAGTGGTTGTACCATTTTACATTCCCACCAGCAGTGTATAAGAGTTCCAATCTCTCCACAGCCTCTCCAACATTTATTATTTTGTGTTTTTTGGATTAATGCCAGCCTTGTTGGAGTGAGATGGAATCTCATCGTGGTTTTAATTTGCATTTCTCTAATGGCTAATGATCGAGAGCATTTTCTCATGTATCTGTTAGCTGCCTGAATATCTTCTTTAGTGAAGTGTGTGTTCATATCCTTTGCCCACTTCTTGATTGGGTTGTTTGTCTTTTTGTGGTTGAGTTTTGACAGAATCATATAGATTTTAGAGATCAGGCGCCGGTCTGAGATGTCATAGCTGAAAATTCTTTCCCAGTCTGTAGGTGGTCTTTTTACTCTTTTGGTGAAGTCTTTAGATGAGCATAAGTGTTTGATTTTTAGGAGCTCCCAGTTATCGGGTTTCTCTTCACCATTTTTGGTAATGTTTTGTATTCTGTTTATGCTTTGTATTAGGGCTCCTAAGGTTGTCCCTATTTTTTCTTTCATGATCTTTATCGTTTTAGTCTTTATGTTTAGGTCTTTGATCCACTTGGAGTTAGTTTTTGTGCTTGGTGTGAGGTATGGGTCCTGTTTCATTTTTTTGCAAATGGATATCCAGCCAGTACCATTTGTTAAAAAGACTATCTTTTCCCGAATTAACTGACTCTGAGCCTTTGTCAAATATCACCTGACATTCATTTTTTTAAACAACTGTTTATTGAGTAGCTAATATGTGAATTCACTGTTTTAGCCCTGATGCTACAGCAATGAAAAAAGGCCTTTCCTCCATGAAGTGCCCATTCCACTGGAAAAAAATTGACACTATACAAACAGATGTATAATGAAAGTGAGATCTCATGAACCACAGGAATGGGGTGGGAGTGGAGCGATCAGGGAAACCCTCTTAGGTGAATGACATTTGAGCAGAGACCTGAGTGAGTGGGGGAGCAAGTCATGCAGACGCATGGGACAGAGTGCTTCATGCCAAGGAAACAGTAAGTGCAAAGGCTCTGAGGTGCAAACATCCTGGACTTCAACATTTTGTCAGTCTCAGATATGAGATGATACACCTTCCCCTTACTGTAAGTTTGTCATTTGGTTATTCTCTTTTTTATAGGTTTGCAGAAGTTTTTCAGATCTTCTGCACAGTATTTCTTTACCAGCTATTTATGTTGCACTTTTCTTTTTTTTAAAGAAATTATAATTTCTTTGCCTGAGCTCTATACGCAAAAGAGCATCCAGCAATTTATTTCTGAATATGCACAAAAATCCCTATAAGGCAACCTTAAATGCAGGAGACAGTGTTTACAGTAAAAAATTGAGTATATAACAAAGGTAATCATCTAAATAATTTTCAAATGAAAAAACTTTCAATATACAAATAATGAAAAGAATTTGTTTTTGAAAGATAATTTGAATTGTTTGGGTAATTTCCTCAATTTTCTGTTTTTACTTGTGTATCTGTATTTGTAGAAATAGTCTGCTTAACCACAATTACCTAAATCTGTCCATTAGAATTATAACAGGAGCCGCAAGCGGGAGCCACACAAGTAAGTTAAAAGTTTCCAATAGCTACATTAAAAAAAAAAAGTAAAAAGGAAACAGGTGAAATTAAATTTAATTATATATTTTATTAAACTTAATATGTAACAATATATTTCAACATATAATCAATATAAAATTATTAATGAGGTATTGTACTTTTTTTTATAATAAGTCTTGGAAATCTAATGTGAATCTTACACTTACAGTCCGTCTCACTTGAGAACTAGCTACTTTTTAAACGCTCAAGAGCCACGTGAAGTTGACAGCTATTGGGCAGTGCAGCTCTAACTCATCTGAGATGATAGGGTGGCTTCTACCCCCACATGTCTATGTGGTTGTGGAGACCTGAAAGCTCAGAGCTTAACAGGATACCAAAGTAGCCAGGTTGATACTTTTTTTCTCTGTAAATAGTAACACATGGAGCTAATTCAAGCAAAAGACTTGAAATTTGAACTGTTTAAACATTGCTAAATAAATGTGGTGCTTGCTGAGAACACCAAACAATATGGCCCTTTTTACATATTCCTATGGCATCATTTGTAAAATTAGCAAAGAATAAAATGCAGGTTGCTTGAAAACAGCCTATATTATTTCGTCTTCTTGGTTCTTTTTTTCCTCCATACTAACTCATCATCTTTTTCTTAAGCCAATTGGCCAGTCAATACTACTTCATATGAGGGGAAGAGTTTTAGCTTACTCCTAGAAAATTCTTGTTTTCTCCAATAATTCATCTTAGAGAAAGTCTAACTAGAAAGGCCTTTTGAAAACCTGAGTAAAAAAATTTCACATTCTTGTACAAATTTTACTAAAAGTAATCTTTGCTTGACATCAATAATTTATGGGATTAATAAAGGAATCAATTCTGTAGGTTAAAAAAATTAGAGGTGTCAACATGCTAATAACTGTTTTTTTATATTAATAGTTTTATGCCATAATTATGATAGCTTGAATTAATTACTTGATTTCTATAACAAGTATGCCTTTGTTTTGTCATTTGTATGTTCTTTCTTTGGCAATATAAATTCCATATTTTCTTTCTTCTTTTTTTTTTTTTAATTGGCTTCAGGTCCTAAATTTACCTGAAAATTTCCCTTGTCTCATGTAGACTTTAATTTCATTCTTAGTTCTTAATTGACTTTGTCAGACAACTTTGAGACTTAGACCCCCTTGAATAAAACGTTTTGAAGAGGTCAGATTTTTGGTGTCCAACTTAAAGAAGTTTTGTAAAATTCAAAGTAAACATGAAAAGGTTATACATTTATAAGTATTCTCTATTTTAAGCAAATTTCAATATAACCTATAACTTGAATAAGCACAACACAAGTTTTAATTTCTGGTCCTCCATGCTCCTTTAAAATATACTCACTGGAGATGATCTTTCCTTGTCCCTGGATGAAATCTGGACAGGTACCAGAACTTTTCTGGTGACTTTTAGCTACTGGAAAGTCCTAGAGTCGTGTTAAGCTACAGATGGTCTCAACTTGGAAAACAGAGCATTCAAATTTCCAACAATTATCAAAACTCTTAAAGTAATTTAATACCAAATCCGCCCCCCCCCGCCCCCAGCAGCAGCTACGGCAGCTGCAGGGGACTGGGGACAAGAACCTTCTTGCTTTCTTATATACAACATCCTTCTCCAGTTTTGGAGTGTGGAAGGGAGGAGGGGAAAGGAAGACCAGAATGTTCTTACTTTAACAGGCAATAGCTCAGGAAGGCATAGTGCTGTTTTGGACTGGCAGATGTTTAAAGCCACCCTTGCCCCTGTGAACACCTTTGTGGGCTCTTCAAGTCTGCCTTGTGGGCTCCTCTAGCACTGGGTTGCCAGTAGTGTCTTCCCAGTCCCTCCAAGTTCTTAGGCAGCCCACAAGTCCCTTGCAGCCTCTCTGTTGGTGTTTCAGTGCTCCTCCTTTCAGCATAGGACTCCCTTGGGTAGGACTTAAAACAGTTTCAGGTTGTTTCTTCAGGACTTGCTTTGACCCGCTGAGGGAAGAAAGAGCTGTTTCTTTCTGAATTAAGCAGCAAATCTTCACTTTGCAGCAGCTAAACCAGCTCATCAGCTTGTCATTCCTGCTCTCCAGATTTTCTGGTAGGCGTACTCTGTATTACTCAACAAAACAACAAAGTGACAGTATTGTGTTACAGACAATGAGGACTGGCGAGACCATGAACCACTTGTGTTTATATTCATTGTAATTAACTCAATAAAGACTTATGTCTCTGGGGGATTTTTTAAGACATGGAAATAACTTTGTCATGATAATTGTTATAATGAGATTTTACCTTAATTATAAGTATCTGGGACTCACTCTTTTCCTGGTATGGGCAGGTAATTATAGATAAATGGATGGAGCAGATAATCTCTACAAAACTGACCATATTAATCTGGTGTCCCACTTTGGCTTTATATGTGCCAAGGTGTGGCCAGGAGGGACCTGTTACAAATTTTATCATCTTCTATGTGTGTAATAAAAGACGCTGGAAAGCCCTGTTCAATACTTCATGATAAGGAAAGAAACATTAACATGAAGGTTGAAAATAAATTAAAAAAAATTGAACTTAGCAAAATTTCATTAAGAGCTCTGGATATGCAAATTTCTATTAGTAATTGCTATGATAAATAATATCTAGTGTCAACTCTATATAAATGTCATCAATTAACAGCACATTTTATATGTTTTTGTCATCTCCAAAGCTGACTTGTTCCTACTTGTTTTGAAAATATGTCACTCTTCGAAGAATATTCAGGAAGGACCTATAATTTGTCAGTATCAATCATTTTCAAATTTGGGTATGCAAGATTCTATGTGATGGGTTTTGCAGTGCTAGCCAAAGTTTAAAGTCTCTTATCTGATGCTACGTAAATTCAGGCACAGAAGTGATTAGTGATGATCATATATCTTTGCTAAATCTTGGAGTTTACCAAGCACTTTCATCCATATAATCTCATCTGATTATGTTTCTGCATTAAATATTGGGCTGAGTTTCAGCAACAATGTCCTGTTAAATGAAAATTTATTCATATTTTATAGAAACAAAATCTTCATTTTGTTCTTGACGTTGTAGGTAAAAGATACTTCTTTCTCCAACATTTTATTTGTGCAGAGAGATGAAAAAGGTAATGACTAAGTGCAATCAAAGTGCTTATAGCTTCCAGGAGATCAAACACAGGAGCAATTTTTATTTTTTAATGTACTGTGCTCTTAAAAAAGAACTTTACATTTCTTTTTTTTACCATGGAGACCATTAAATTACCCTCCTGGAACCCAGACTTGGTTCTGCTAAAAAATTATTCAATCAGGGCTGTGAAGTTAAAAATATGTTTTCCCTACCTGATTCTTTCTAAAGGAGTCGAGAGTGTCTACATGATAGGCCCACAATGTGTAAAGTTTCCGAGTCAGTGATTTGGTTCTTGTGAAGAATTTTGAGAAATCACAGAAGGTGGAGAGCCTGCAAGGCTTGGCTTGTTCATTTTCTCTTCTGGTTCTGAATGACTTACTGATTGCAACTCAGTTGAATAGATTGACAGAATGACAAACCCCAGTCAGATAGACTGCTCTGGAAGTAAAAGAGTATGCTTTCCATTTTCCTCATATTTTTAAGAGTGGCACAGAGTTTTGATGCATAAAATAGCACTCAAATAATGCTTGTTGAGTGAATGAACTAAATTTTATAAATCCTAAGTATGCTGCCTTTAAGTGACTACACAAATAGTGAAGTACCCTGGCAAGTAGTCATGATATCACATACTTCCCACGTTACGCCACTCAACTTTATGTGAGAAAATATTTGATGTTTCTTTAAAGAAGTATGATTTATGTATAAGCCTGATTAAGATCAATGAGTAAATGACACTCAGTAAACTGTTTCTTTAAATTGATCATTTTCCACAGATTGTGATAAAAATTACCCTCTCTCATCAATTAAAAATAATTAATATTTTACTGTGATAAATTACATATCATTAAAAATTTGCTGTTTCAACTAGTCCTAAGTGTACAGTTTGGTGACATTAATCACAGTCACTGTGCAGTGCAACCATCACAACTACCCATTTCCATTTTTTTATTGTACTTTAGATGAAGGTTTTACAGAGTAAATTACCTGCTCATTATACAATTAATACACATTTTGTTGTGTGACATTGTTTGCCAACCCCACGACATGCCAACATTCTGCTCTCTTTGACCTTGGGCTCCCCATTACCATCTTACCTGTCCCCTCCTGCTTTCTAGTCCTTGCCCCTGGGCTGGTGTGCCCCTTTAGTCTTCTGTTTTATGGGCCTGTCTCATCTTTGGCTGAAGGGTGAACATCAGGAGTGACTTCATTACTGAACTAAAAGGGTATCCTGGGGCCATACTCGGGGTTTCTCCAGTCTCTGTCAGACCAGTTCCAGACAAATTTTTTATCACCTCAAACCAGAATCCAGTACCCCTTAAACAATAACTCCCACTCCCCCATCCCCATCTCTTAGTAATCACTGATAAACTTTTGTCTCTATGCATTTCTTATTGTAGATATTACAGACAAGTAGAATCATACAATATTTGACTTTTTGTATCTGACTTATTTCACTTAGCATAATGTTTTTAAGGTTCATCCATGTAGTAGCATGTAACAGGACTTCATTTCTCTTTAGAGCTGAGTAATATTTCAAAGAAGCAGTGCAGGTGGCGCAGTGGTTAAGTGCTTGGCTGCTAACTAAACAGTTGGTGATTTGAACCCACCAGCTGCTCTGTAAAGATTTATAGCCTTGGAAACCCTATGGGGCAGTTCTACTCTCCTCTATGAGTGGGAGTCGATCTGTTGAACATCTTTTCATGTGCTTACTGACCATTCATATATCTTCTTAGGAGAAATGCCTATTTAAGTCCTTTTTTAAATTGGGTTGTTTGTCTTTTTGTTGTTGAGTTGTATAACAGCTTATATATTTTGGATATTAAACCCTTATCAGATATATAGCTACTGAATATTTTCTCATTCTGTAGATTGCCTCTTCACTTTCTTTATAAAGTCCTTTGATGCACCAAAGTTCTTAACTTTGATGAAGTCCATTTTATTTATTTTGTCTTTTGCTGCTCATGCTTTTGATACCATGTCTAAGAAACCACTGTCAAAAATTAGATCCAAATTAATACTTACTCATAAAATTACATAGTCCAAATAATTTAACTTGGAATAAATACCTTTAGCTTCACAGTTACATTCCAGTGTCCCAAAGAAACAGTGTGAAAAGAAACCATAAACTTAGTTCTCATTGATTAACAATTACATTTTCTCACTGCCTGATGAAAGGCAGAGAGAAGACTCAAAACCTGGGTGTCTTCTTAGCATGTGTATATGAGTCATGAGAGGAAAAAGTTGAGAGGTTTAATGAAAATTTAGCTTTCTCAGAGAAGCATAATAATTATCATTTTCCTCATATTGTTATTAGTTTCTTAATGGTACACAGGGCAGATGTGGTTTTCCACTGTAGTTGTATGCTTGAGAGCCCTCATTAAAATGGATGTGTCCTATGAACCATCGCCAACTCTTTGAAAACTGAAGTGTTAGACCTAACGTTATTTACTGGAGAAGTAGAGGACACAGGTTAGTTTTCCCAGAAAGCTGAACCTGAAACAGACGTTTTATTGGGAAGTGATCTGTTGTTGTTAGGTGCCGTCGAGTTGGTTCTGACTTGTAGCAACCCTATGCACAACAGAACGAAACACTGCCCAGTCCTGTGCCATCCTCACCATTGTTGCTATGCTTCAGCCCCTTGTTGCAGCCACTGTGTCAATCCATCTCGTTGAGGGTCTTCCTCTTTTCCACTGGCCGTGTACTTTGCCAAGCATGATGTCCTCCAGGGACTGATCTCTTTTGACAACATGTCCAAAGTATGTAAGACACAGTCTTGCCATCCTTGCTTCTAGGGAGGATTCTGGTTGTACTTTTTCCAAGACAAATTTATTTGTTTTTTTGGTAGTCCATGATATATTCAATATTCTTCGCCAGCACCACAATTCAAAGGTGTCAACTCTTCTGTCTTCCTTATTCACTGTCCAGTTTTCACAGGCATATGATGTGATTGAAAATACCATGGCTTGGGTCACGCACACCTTAGTCTTCAGGGTGACATCTTTGCTCTTCGACACTTTAAAGAGGTCCTTTGCAGCAGATTTACCCAATGCAGTGAGTCTTTTGATTTCTTGACTGCTGCTTCCATGGGTGTTGCTTGTGGATCTAAGTAAAATGAAATCCTTGACAACTTCAATTTTTTCTCCATTTATCATGATATTGCTCATTGGTCCAGTTGTTAGGATTTTTGTTTTCTTTATGTTGAGGCGCAAGCCATACTGAAGGCTGTGGTCTTTGATCTTCATTAGTAAATGTTTCAAGTCCTCTTCACTTTCAGCAAGCAAGGTTGTATCATCTGCATAACCCAGGTTGTTAATGAATCTTCCTCCAATCCCAATGCCCATTCTGCTTCATATAGTCCAGTTTTTTGGATTATTTGCTCAGCATACAGATTGAATAGGTATGGTGAAAGGATAAAACCCTGATGCACACCTTTCCTGACTTTAAACCATGCAGTATTCCCTTGTTCTGTTCAAACTATTGCCTCTTGATCCAAGTACAGATTTCTCATGAGCATGCCTAAGTGTTCCAGAATTCCCATTCTCTGAAACATTATCCATAATTAATTATGATCTACACAGTCGAACGCCTTAGCATAGTCAATAAAACACAGGTAAACATCTTTCTGGTATTTTCTGCTTTCAGCCAGGATCCATCTGACAGCAGCAATGATATCCCTGGTTCCATGTCCTCTTCTAAATCTGGCTTCAATTTCTGGCAGTCCTCTGTTGATATACTGCAGCAGCCACTTTTGAATGGTCTTCAGCAAAATTTTGCTGACATGTGATATTAATGATATTGTTCTGTAATTTCTGTATCGGTTGGATCACCTTTCTTGGGAATAGACATAAATATAGATCTGTTGTAGTTGGTTGGCTAGGTAGCTGTCTTCCAAATTTCGTGGCATAGATGAGTGAGCACTTCCAGCACTGCTTCCATTTGTTGAGACATCTCAATTGGTATCCCGTCAATTCCTGGAGCCTTGTTTTTTGCCAATGCCTTCGGTGTAGCTTGTATTCTTCCTTCAGTACCATCAGTTCCTGATCATGTGTTACCTCCTGAAATGGTTGAACATTGACCAGTTCTTTTTGGTATAGTGACCCTGCATGTTCCTTCCATCTTCTTTTGATACTTCCTGCGTCATTTAATATTTTCCCTATAGAATCCTTCAGTGTTGCAATTCAAGGCTTGAATTTTCCTTCAGTTCTTTCAGCTTGAGAAACGCTGAGTGTGTTCTTCCCTTTTGGTTTTCTATCTCCAGGTCTTTGCACATGTCATCATAATATTTGATTTTGTCTTCTCGCGCTGCCCTTTGAAATCTTCTGTTCAGCTATTTACCTTCCATCATTTTTTCCTTTTGCTTTAGCTACTTGGCATTCAAAAGCAAGTTTCAGAGTCTCTTCTGTCATGCATTTAGGTCTTTTCTTTCTCTCCTGTCTTTTTAATGATCTCTTGCTTTCTTCATGTATGATGTCCTTGATGTCATTCCACAACTCATCTGGTCTTGGGTCATTAGTATTCAACATGTCAAATCTATTCTTGAGATGGTGTCTAAATTCAAGTGGGATATACTCAAGGTCATACTTTGGTTCTCATGGACTTGATCTAATTTTCTGCAGTTTCAACTTGAACTTGCATATGAGTATTTGATGGTCTGATTCACAAGTGGCCCCTGGCCTTGTTCTGCCTGATGATATTGAGCTTTTCCATCCTCTCTTTCCACAGATGTAGTCGATTTGGGAAGTGATCTAGGGATCAACATTCTTTCTTCATTCCCCCATAGATGTTGATCCCTAGGGAAGTGATCTAGGACTCAACATCTATGGGGCAATGAAGAAAGATGGATTTGGCAGAGGGAGAAGTTGAATTGCAATGCAGTTCCAACAGAGGTCTCAGTCGATCCCGTGGAGAGCTCTGGAGCAAGGATGGCCTTTTAGAAATGGACCAAATTAAGGCACGAAGGCAGGGACTTTATACCCCTTCCCAGCTAACCAATCATTGGATGTGGGGTTCCTCTGGGGAAGAGATTTGCTTGGGTGAGTGGGCTCTCTTTAGCTGAGGGCAAATTTAGGAAAGGGACTTAGCTGGAAACTGTGGACCATCAACACTCTAAGCAGCTGGGGGCATGAGTGCTCTTGACAAGGTTGGTGTGGGGTGGAGTGGGAAAGGATCTGTGCATTCCATTGCCAGGTCTGCTACAGTAGGCCACCATTTAAAAGAGTCAGTGGTTCACAAAAGCTTGCATATCACCTTTTGTAATCCTGCTGGAATTTAAACTTGGGATTTCTAGAGATATACGCCTTCTTTGAATGACTGTTTAGTATTTTGATCCCCTGCTCTGTTTTAGGAATTATGCAGTATGGGTATACAACAAAAAATAAGACCTAAGACTTACCCTAGGGTGTTGACAGTACATTAGGGGAAAGGGACTGTTCAATGGTGAAACATCAAGCATTTTGAGAGACCAGGGGTAAGGGGTAGAATTATTTCCTTTTTGGGCAAGTTGATTTTCAGTATCTTTTTTACCACTGGAGAGATGGTTCTCTACTCTTCTTTTTAAAGTTATCTCTGACATGTTCCTAGAAATCATGTGTCTGTTTTGAATCCTCTGAAGTAGCAGATAGTAATGAAAAATAGGACTATTCTAGCGTTTTGCAGTTTACAAAGAGCTGTATCCCTCTGTCCTTGTTTACAAATGAGAAAACAGAGGTCTGAGGAGGTTACCTGATTTGCTTAAGTTCCACCAGCAGAAAGTGGTAGAACCAGCATTCAAAATATCATTTTTTTTCCTCTCTATGGGTTTTTTTTTTTTTTGGTTTTATGGCTCTTAAAAAAAATATATATATATTTTCTCAGTGACATCTACACAGCAAATTGTTTCCATTTGCAAATTTCTATACAAAACGTTCAATGACATTAGTTAGATTTTTCACAATGTTTTAACTTTCTCTGTAATTGTGCTCTGTTGTTCCACTTCTGGTACTCCAGTTTCCCTGCCCTCTTAACTTCTCATTGTTGCTTCATTAATTTTTTATTTGTTTTTAAAAAATTTTATTAATTTTGCTGTTATTGAGAATATACACAGCAAACCATATACCAGTCGAACAGTTTTCTATGAATAATTCAGTGACATTGATTACATTCTTTGAGTTGTGTAGCCATTTTAACTGTCTTTTTCTGAGTTGTTCCTCCTTCATTAACATAAACTCACTGCCCTCTGAGGCTTCTGTCTAATCTTTCAGGTAAAAAAATCTTTCAGGTAGCTGTTGTCAATTTGATCCTGTATAGATAGTTCTTAAAAGAGTATAATGCTCAAGGTGGACCGTTTTTACTAGTTAAGCTAAACTACTTGGTTTTAAGAAGAGTTCAGGGGACATTTTTGGTTTAAGGTTTAAAGGTTAATTAAGGGCAATAGTTTCAGGGGTTTAGCCACCCTCCAGGGCTACATGAAGTCTAAAGTCCGTGAGAATTTGAAATTCTGTTCTACATTTTCCCTCTTTTGATCAGGTTTTCTGTATAGAATTTTTGATCAAGATGTTCGGTAATGGTAACTGGGCACTATCCAGTTCTTCTGCTCTTATGACAAAGGAAGCAGTTTTCCTTGCGGCAATTAGCCATCATTCCGTATCCTTCTCTTATTCCTGCCTCTCCTTCTTCCTTTGTCACTCCAGGTGAATAGACACCAATTTTTGTGCCTTGGATGGCTGCTTGCAAGCTTTTAAGACCCTGAGCACTACACAGTGAATTAGGAGGTAGAACAGAAGCGCTAAAAACATTATTAGGCCAATTAACTGGAATGTCCCATGAAACCATTACCCTAAACCTCCAAACGAAAGAACCGAATCCCATGCGGTGTTTGGTTGTACATAAACAGCCTCAGCAGCAGTTCATTTTTTTTTTTTTGGTTGTAGTCATAAACATATCTACCACACAACTTTTGCCAATTCAATTTTTTACTGGTGTTCTCTATGACTCTTGAAGTTACCTTGTGGAACTACAAAGGAACCACAAGAGACCACCTACTGAGCCTACCTCCTCTAAATTTGTCAACCCTCTCTTTATCCAAAACAGATGGAAGTTTTCCTAGTCCTGTTGAAATGTTTACCCCCATTAAGGATGATTGGATGGTTATTAATCTGAAAGATTATCAGAAAGTTTTTCCTTATCTTTTTTCTTTCTTCAAGTGCATTTCCTTTGGTTTTTTTGGTATAGAAAATAACTGGCTGATTCTTTCCAATAATAAATATTGTAATAAATAAATAAATATTTATTTATATCTACTCCACTGTGCCTTTTTTATTTCCCTTTTCACAAGTCTTATTTTCTAATATTGCTGCTTTTACCACGTCCTGCCTATCTCCTATCTCCTAGAGCACAAAGAGTAAACTGGAGGCCGGTCTTACCTATAATCTCAAAAAAGGTCAAACCATTGTCAAGGATGGTGGAAAAGTTACTTTTCAGGTATTTTTTATTTTTGAGGTAATTGCAGATTCATATGCAGTTGTAAGAAATAGCACAGAGAGGTCTTGTGTACCCTTCACCCAGTTTTTCCCAATGGTAACATTTTGCATATCTGTAGTACAGTATCACAACGAAGGTTACTTTTTATAACTTGCTTATGTTATCCTTGTCAAAGAATCTCTAGATCATGTATTGTGGTGGTTGATTTATTCATTAGAGGCAATTGAGTGATTATGGGCTTTGGAGTTAGAACTGAGTTTAAATTCGAGATCACTACTTGCAAGTTGGAAAAGTCACTTTAGTTTCCTGTTTTGTATAATCAGTGCCATAAAAAGTCAAATGAATTATCAAATGTAAAAGCCCTTTGTAAATTATAAAGACTTGTGTAAATTATTGCTTTTACTGGGATGGTTTATGGTGCACTGTGTGTTTTTGTTTGTGTTTAGCAGGGTGTTTGGAGCCACATGGATACCAATTTCTTGTCCATGGTATTAACAAGAACAATTAAGTAAAGTTCTTTACATGTTCTTTGCATGATTTTTTCAAAGCCATGTTAGTTACTATTTTTTTTTTTATTATCTTTGCTTTTTTTTGTTTGTTTCGTAACAAAAATATTTGGAGAAAATAACGAAGAATCAAAGTTAAGAACATTATTTTGCAGTTTCCAGAGTTGCCCATTTCTCTCTCTCTAAGATGAATTTTTTTTTTAAGCCGAATAATGTATTTTTCCTTTTATAATCAGGTAGTCCTCCTCACCTACATAAGAGATCTTAGGTGAGATAGTTGGTAATTGATTTAGATATTTATCTTCTTAGTCATCTAACGCTGCTATAACAGAGTTACCACAGTGGATGGCTTTAACAAACAGAAATTTATTTTCTCACAGTCTGGTAGCCTAGAAGTCCAAATTCAGGGCTTCAGCTCCAGGGGAAGGGCTTCTCTCTCTGTTGGCCCTGGAGGAAGGTCCTTGTCATCAATCTTCCCCTGGGCTAGGAGCTTCTCCATGCAGGAACCCTGGATCCAAAGGATGCGCTCTGCTCCAGGTGCTGCTTTCTTGGTGGTATGAGGTCCCCCCTCTTCCCTTTCCTTTTATCTCTTGTAAGATAAAAGGCTACGGCGGGGCGGAGCCAAGATGGCGGACTAGGCAGACGCTACCTCGGATCCCTCTTACAACAAAGACACGGAAAAACAAGTGAATCGATCACATACATAATAATCTACGAACCCTGAACAACAAACACAGATTTAGAGACGGAGAACGAACTAATACGGGGAAGCAGCGATTGTTTCCAGAGCCTGGAGCCAGCGTACCAGTCAGGTACGGCACAAGCACAGAGAGCGGCTCCACCCCCCTGAACTAACCCCGGGAGGGGGACCAGCCGGTTCCACGGGCGGCATGGGACGCAGCCGGTAGGAGAAGTCCCCGGGAGGCAGTGACTGGTCTTGGAGCAGAAAGAGCAGCGTCCGCGACGGGGAACCGTCCCGCAGGGATTTGGACTGGACGCAGGTACGGCATAAACACGGAGAGTTGCTCCACCGCCCTGAACTAACCCCGGGAAGGGGACCAGCCGGGTCGCGCAGGTGGTGTGGGATGCAACCGGTAGGAGAAGTCCCTGGGAGGCAGCGACTGGTATTGGAGCGGGGAGAACAGCGTCCCAGCCGGGACACTCGGTCACGGCACAAGCACGGGGAGCTGCTCCACCCATCTGAACTAACCCCGGGAGGAGGGCAACTGGTTCTCGGGGGCGGCACGGCCACGCGGCCGGAGGGACGAGAAGTCCCCGGGAGGCAGCGACTGATTTTGGAGTCGAGAGTGCACTGTCCCAGTAGGGGAGCCTTGACGCTGGGCGTGGGGCTGGAAGCGGAGGATCTGACCGTGACTCCAGCGGGCCAGACCCCCCGGGGGCAATCTCCACACAGCCAGCACACATAGGCGACGTGCCCCACAGGAATCTCAGATATAATAGTCATTCCAAGCAAGACAAGCAACTCTGGCTATATTCTGAGGTGCTACTCTCCTATCTCTCTGTTCCCTCCCCCACCCTCCCCAGGCGGCTTCATTAACATCTGAATAGCCTGAGCCAGAGGGAGAACTCTGATAGGGATCTGACTGCATTTTTTTTTTTAGTGGATTTTCTGGAAAAACTAGTTTCCCAGTGATGGCTCGGAGACAACAATCCATATCAAACCACTTAAAGAAGCAGACCATGACAGCTTCTCCAACCCCCCAAACAAAAGAATCAAAATCTTTCCCAAATGAAGATACAATCTTGGAATTATCAGATACAGAATATAAAAAACTAATTTACAGAATGCTTAATGATATCACAAATGAAATTAGGATAACTGCAGAAAAAGCCAAGGAACACACTGATAAAACTGTTGAAGAACTCAAAAAGATTATTCAAGAACATACTGGAAAAATTAATAAGTTGCAAGAATCCATAGAGAGACAACATGTAGAAATCCAAAAGATTAACAATAAAATAACAGAATTAGACAACGCACTAGGAAGTCAGAGGAGCAGACTCGAGCAATTAGAATGCAGACTGGGACATCTGGAGGACCAGGGAATCAACACCAACATAGCTGAAAAAAAATCAGATAAAAGAATTAAAAAAAATGAAGAAACCCTAAGAATTATGTGGGACTCTATCAAGAAGGATAACCTGTGGGTGATTGGAGTCCCAGAACAGGGAGGGGGGACAGAAAACACAGAGAAAATACTTGAAGAACTCCTGACACAAAACTTCCCTGACATCATGAAAGACGAAAGGATATCTATCCAAGATGCTCATCGAACCCCATTTAAGATTGATCCAAAAAGAAAAACACCAAGACATATTATCATCAAACTCACCAAAACCAAAGATAAACAGAAAATTTTAAAAGCAGCCAGGGAGAAAAGAAAGGTTTCCTTCAAGGGAGAATCAATAAGAATATGTTCAGACTACTCAGCAGAAACCATGCAGGCAAGAAGGGAATGGGACGACATATACAGAACACTGAAGGAGAAAAACTGCCAGCCAAGGATCATATATCCAGCAAAACTCTCTCTGAAATATGAAGGCGAAATTAAGATATTTACAGACAAACACAAGTTTAGAGATTTGCAAAAACCAAACCAAAGCTACAAGAAATACTAAAGGATATTGTTTGGTCAGAGAACCAATAATATCAGATATCAGCACAACACAAGGTCACAAAACAGAACGTCCTGATATCAACTCAAATAGGGAAATCACAAAAACAAATTAAGATTAATTAAAAAAAAAATACACATAACAGGGAATCATGGAAGTCAATAGGTAAAAGATCACAATAATCAAAAAGAGGGACTAAATACAGGAGGCATTGAACTGCCATATGGAGAGTGATACAAGGCGATATAGAACGATACAAGTTAGGTTTTTACTTAGAAAAATAGGGGTAAATAATAAGGTAACCACAAAAAGGTATAACAACTCCATAACTCAAGATAAAAACCAAGAAAAACGTAACGACTCAACTAACATAAAGTCAAGCACTATGAAAATGAGGATCTCACAATTTACTAAGAAAAATGCCTCAGCACAAAAAAGTATGTGGAAAAATGAAATTGTCAACAACACACATAAAAAGGCATCAAAATGACAGCACTAAAAACTTATTTATCTATAATTACCCTGAATGTAAATGGACTAAATGCACCAATAAAGAGACAGAGAGTCACAGACTGGATAAAGAAACACGATCCATCTATATGCTGCCTACAAGAGACACACCTTAGAGACACAAACAAACTAAAACTCAAAGGATGGAAAAAAGTATATCAAGCAAACAATAAGCAAAAAAGAAGAGGAGTAGCAATATTAATTTCTGACAAAATAGACTTTAGACTTAAATCCACCACAGAGGATAAAGAAGGACACTATATAATGATAAAAGGGACAATTGATCAGGAAGACATAACCATATTAAATATTTATGCACCCAATGACAGGGCTGCAAGATACATAAATCAAATTTTAACAGAATTGAAAAGCGAGATAGATACCTCCACAATTATAGTAGGAGACTTCAACACACCACTTTCGGAGAAGGACAGGACATCCAGTAAGAAGCTCAACAGAGACAGGGAAGATCTAATTACAACAATCAACCAACTTGACCTCATTGACTTATACAGAACTCTCCACCCAACTGCTGCAAAGTATACTTTTTTTTCTAGCGCACATGGAACATTCTCTAGAATAGACCACATATTAGGTCATAAAACAAACCTTTGCAGAGTCCAAAACATCGAAATATTACAAAGCATCTTCTCAGACCACAAGGCAATAAAACTAGAGATCAATAACAGAAAAACTAGGGAAAAGAAAGCAAATACTTGGAAAATGAACAATACCCTTCTGAAAAAAGACTGGGTTATAGAAGACATTAAGGAGGGAATAAGGAAATTCATAGAAAGCAACGAGAATGAAAATACTTCCTATCAAAACCTCTGGGACACAGCAAAAGCAGTGCTCAGAGGCCAATTTATATCAATAAATGCACACATACAAAAAGAAGAAAGAGCCAAAATCAGAGAACTGTCCCTACAACTTGAACAAATAGAAAGTGAGCAACAAAAGAATCCATCAGGCACCAGAAGAAAACAAATAATAAAAATTAGAGCTGAACTAAATGAATTAGAGAACAGAAAAACAATTGAAAGAATTAACAAAGCCAAAAGCTGGTTCTTTGAAAAAATTAACAAAATTGATAAACCATTGGCTAGACTGACTAAAGAAATACAGGAAAGGAAACAAATAACCCGAATAAGAAATGAGAAGGACCACATCACAACAGAACCAAATGAAATTAAAAGAATCATTTCAGATTATTATGAAAAATTGTACTCTAACAAATTTGAAAACCTAGAAGAAATGGATGAATTCCTGGAAAAACACTACCTACCTAAACTAACACATTCAGAAGTAGAACAACTAAATAGACCCATAACAAAAAAAGAGATTGAAACGGTAATCAAAAAACTCCCAACAAAAAAAAGCCCTGGCCCGGACGGCTTCACTGCAGAGTTCTACCAAACTTTCAGAGAAGAGTTAACACCACTACTACTAAAGGTATTCCAAAGCATAGAAAATGACGGAATACTACCCAACTCATTCTATGAAGCCACCATCTCCCTGATACCAAAACCAGGTAAAGACATTACAAAAACAGAAAATTATAGACCTATATCCCTCATGAACATTGATGCAAAAATCCTCAACAAAATTCTAGCCAATAGGATCCAACAACACATCAAAAAAATAATTCACCCTGATCAAGTGGGATTTATACCAGGTATGCAAGGCTGGTTTAATATCAGAAAAACCATTAATGTAATCCATCACATAAATAAAACAAAAAGACAAAAACCACATGATCTTATCAATTGATGCAGAAAAGGCATTTGACAAAGTCCAACACCCATTTATGATAAAAACTCTTACCAAAATAGGAATTGAAGGAAAATTCCTCAACATAATAAAGGGCATCTATGCAAAGCCAACAGCCAATATCACTCTAAATGGAGAGAACCTGAAAGCATTTCCCTTGAGAACGGGAATCAGACAAGGATGCCCTTTATCACCGCTCTTATTCAACATCGTGCTGGAAGTCCTAGCCAGGGCAATTAGGCTAGACAAAGAAATAAAAGGTATCCGGATTGGCAAGGAAGAAGTAAAGTTATCACTATTTGCAGATGACATGATTATATACACAGAAAACCCTAAGGAATCCTCCAGAAAACTACTGAAACTAATAGAAGAGTTTGGCAGAGTCTCAGGTTATAAAATAAACATACAAAAATCACTTGGATTCCTCTACATCATCAAAAAGAACACCGAAGAGGAAATAACCAAATCAATACCATTCACAGTAGCCCTCAAGAAGATAAGGTACTTAGGAATAAATCTTACCAAGGATGTAAAAGACCTATACAAAGAAAACTACAAAGCTCTACTACAAGAAATTCAAAAGGACATACTTAAGTGGGAAAACATACCCTGCTCATGGATAGGAAGACTTAACATAGTAAAAATGTCTATTCTACCAAAAGCCATCTATACATATAACGCACTTCCGATCCAAATTCCAATGTCATATTTTAAGGGGATAGAGAAACAAATCACCAATTTCATATGGAAGGGAAAGAAGCCCTGGATAAGCAAAGCACTACTGAAAAAGAAGAAGAAAGTGGGAGGCCTCACCTTACCTGACTTCAGAACCTATTATACAGCCACAGTAGTCAAAACAGCCTGGTATTGGTACAACAACAGACACATAGACCAATGGAACAGAATTGAGAACCCAGACATAGATCCATCCACGTATGAGCAGCTGATATTTGACAAAGGACCAGTGCCAATTAACTGGGGAAAAGATAGCCTTTTTAACAAATGGTGCTGGCATAACTGGATATCCATTTGCAAAAAAATGAAACAGGACCCATACCTCACACCAAGCACAAAAACTAACTCCAAGTGGATCAAAGACCTAAACATAAAGACTAAAACGATAAAGATCATGGAAGAAAAAATTGGGACAACCCTAGGAGCCCTAATACAAGGTATAAACAGAATACAAAACATTACCAAAAATGATGAAGAGAAACCCGATAACTGGGAGCTCCTAAAAATCAAACACCTATGCTCATCTAAAGACTTCTCCAAAAGAGTAAAAAGACCACCTACAGACTGGGAAAGAATTTTCAGCTATGACATCTCCGACCAGCGCCTGATCTCTAAAATCTACATGATTCTGTCAAAACTCAACCACAAAAAGACAAACAACCCAATCAAGAAGTGGGCAAAGGATATGAACACACATTTCACTAAAGAAGATATTCAGGCAGCTAACAGATACATGAGAAAATGCTCTTGATCATTAGCCATTAGAGGAATGCAAATTAAAACTACGATGAGATTCCATCTCACACCAGCAAGGCTGGCATTAATCCAAAAAACACAAAATAATAAATGTTGGAGAGGCTGCGGAGAGATTGGAACTCTCATACACTGCTGGTGGGAATGTAAAATGGTACAACCACTTTGGAAATCTATCTGGCGTTATCTTAAACAGTTAGAAATAGAACTACCATACAACCCAGAAATCCCACTCCTGGGAATATACCCTAGAGATACAAGAGCCTTCATACAAACAGGTATATGCACACCCATGTTTATTGCAGCTCTGTTTACAATAGCAAAAAGTTGGAAGCAACCAAGGTGTCCATCAACGGATGAATGGGTAAATAAATTGTGGTATATTCACACAATGGAATACTACGCATCGATAAAGAACAGTGACGAATCTCTGAAACATTTCATAACATGGAGGAACCTGGAAGGCATTATGCTGAGCGAAATGAGTCAGAGGCAAAAGGACAAATATTGTATAAGACCACTATTATAAGATCTTGAGAAATAGTAAACCTGAGAAGAACACATACTTTTGTGGTTATGAGGGGGGGAGGGAGGGAGGGTGGGAGAGGGTTTTTTATTGATTAATCAGTAGATAAGAACTGCTTTAGGTGAAGGGAAAGACAACACTCAATACATGGAAGGTCAGCTCAATTGGACTGGAACAAAAGCAAAGAAGTTTCTGGGATAAAATGAATGCTTCAAAGGTCAGCGGAGCAAGGGCGGGGGTCTGGGGAACATGGTTTGCGGGGACTTCTAAGTCAATTGGCAAAATAATTCTATTATGAAATCATTCTGCATCCCACTTTGAAATGTGGCGTCTGGGGTCTTAAATGCTAACAAGCGGCCATCTAAGATGCAGCAATTGGTCTCAAGCCACCTGGAGCAAAGGAAAATGAAGAACACCAAGGTCACACGACAACTAAGAGCCCAAGAGACAGAAAGGGCCACATGAACCAGAGACCTACATCATCCTGAGACCAGAAGAACTAGTTGGTGCCCGGCCACAATCGATGACTGCCCTGACAGGGAGCACAGCAGAGGACCCCTGAGGGAGCAGGAGATCAGTGGGATACAGACCCCAAATTCTCATAAAAAGACCAAACTTAATGGTCTGACTGAGACTGGAGGAATCCCGGCGGCCATGCTCCCCAGACCTTCAGTTGACACAGGACAGGAACCATCCCCGAAGACAACTCATCAAAAATGAAAGGGACTGGTCAGCGGGTGGGAGAGAGATGCTGATGAAGAGTGAGCTAATTATATCAGGTGGACACCTGAGATTGTGTTGGCAACTCTTGTCTGGAGGGGGGATGGGAGGATAGAGAGAGAGGGAAGCCGGCAAAATTGTCAAGAAAGGAGAGACTGAAAGGGCTGACTCAAGAGGGGGAGAGCAAGTGGGAGTAGGGAGTGAGATGTATGTAAACTTATATGTGACAGACTGATTGGATTTGCAAACGTTCACTTGAAGCTTAATAAAAGTTATTAAAAAAAAAAAAAAAAAGATAAAAGGCTACACCCCAGGGAAGTTCCCTTTACATTGGATCAGGGATGTAACCTTGATGTGGGTGTTACAATCCCACCGTAATCCTCTTTAACATAATCTAGTCTTGCCTCATTAACCACTGGCGGAGATCAGAATTTACAACACGTGGAAAAATTACAGGATGGAGGACAACCACACAATACTGGGAATAATGGCCTAGCCAAGCTGGCACATATTTTTGGGGACACAATTAAATCCATGACATCATCTTAAATAGTATTATTTTTGGGAAGACCATGTGGTAAATATCTCTTATTTCTGTCTCAATAAATTTATGTTCTTTCTGGGTAACTAGTTTGTTTTTACCAAATAGACATGGAATTTTATAATAGATTATGATTTCAAATGGCCAGTTAGTTGGATCAGAAACAAATGTGTGACCAATCTTTAGAATTTTGCAAGAAAATGGAACTTCTTGGCACATGGTTTTTTTTTTTTGGTAACCTTATCCACAGCACCAACTTACTTTCTTGCCCACATTTTCCCCTGTCTCCATTTCTTTCTTTATCTTGTATTTTCAAAGCCTCCTTAAATCCTTTACAGGGCAAAATAGGGTCTACATAAATAAATAATATCAGAGTCTTAATTTCAGCCCATGAAAGTGCACAGGCTATTCACTGTGACTGTGGGTATGTATTAGGTATTGCCTGTGCACAAGGAATATAGTAGTTGCTCAAACAACATGCTGTCCTCAGAGAGTTTACAATTATGTGCCTAGAATTTAATCAATGCTTTCAAAATTCTTAAGGAAAAATGTTTTAAGCAATAGTAGTAAATAAGATAACTAATTACTTTCCAAATATGTTGCTAATAGTATTCTGAAAGATACATAATTTTGTCAAAGTCTAATGCAATTTCACAATGCAAGAGGTTCGACTTTGAGATAGCTAACATTAAAACTTAAAGGTATGAAGCAAATACTGAAACATTTGTCAATTTTATGTGTTTGAACAATCAAGTTTGCCCCTCACTGCTGCCATAGCAACCAAGCTGCTATATGAAGAAAGCAACTAAATTTCATTGCTCCTTGGTGTAAAAATAGCAGCAGTTAATGGTTCTTCTGTGTTGGAGCACATCATAAAAAAATAAAAAAAAATCACCACCAACAACACAAAAAACCCTTTATGCCAATTCCAAGCCAAAGTTGATGGTCAGTGAGAATAACCAACCATTCCAGTGGGACTGAGGGGGTTTCCAGAACATAGAACTTCCATTGCTAAAGCAGGGACAGTCCTGGGAAAACTGGAATGGCTTGTCACCCTACCAGCCCTCCTCAGTAGTCAGAATCACATTATATGTTGCCCACAGGCACACCTCGTTTTGTGGAATGGAGTTTTCAGCAGGAAAATGTTATGATGAAATGCTATTTGGGGTCGATTATCATGCAGTGGCTTGCAGACCGGCCTGGAGTTTGGAGGCAGGAAGGCCAGTTGAAAAGCTACTGCTATAGCCCAAATATGGGGCAATAAGAAATGAGGTGGCCCCTCATGTAAGTAAATATGCCATGTCTCACTTGCCAGTGACTATAAAACAAGGCTACCCTTCTTTCCTCTACGTAAAATAAGGCCCCGTTAGCCTGTCAGCTGCTACAATGACATATGTCCCTGCTGCCGTCATGCCCCATTGTCCATGCCTACTACTCACAATGCTGCTCTGCCACTGCCAATCGTGAGATGTCATTGTCCATAGCAAGGGTGCTACCTCTAAGTGCTCCCAGAGCCACCAATTCTTGGAGTGTTGAGGGCGACTACAGTTAATGGCTTCCTCTCCAACTCTGAACCATACGCCATCACTTTGACTGCAATGCAAAACTCTCTAATCTCTTTCTCCAAAGGGGTTCAAAACCAACTGAAGAGATTAGGGGAGAGCCATGTGCTATTCTACCCTCTCTGTTGCCCTCATCTTTCCTCCAGTCCCTCACTAGTAAAACTCTTTCCCCCACTCTCATTCTCAAAACCAAAGCTCCCAAGCGTATCAATGAAGGCAAACAGGGTGCATGGGTGGATGGAAAAGGAACCAATGAGGTGGTATTTACAACATCTGAGCAATAGCTTCAGCCTGACAGAAATTTCCTATTACACAGACATCATTAAGAGTAGAGTGGCATTTTTGGCCACTGGTGCTCCTCTTGGCCAGCAACATGAATATTGTGGGGTAGCCTTGGGACATATTGGTGCAGCTACTCATTTTTGAGAAATACCCACTACCCCTAATTACAAGCTCTGGTGTGGGTCGAGAGTTAATGACACTGACGATGAAAGTGTTAACTTTTGTAGAATAAGTGCAGAGATTAGCGATACAGGTAGCCTGGGATAGCCTATCTTTTTTTCCTCTCAGCCCGTTTTGGATCCTTCCTTTTCTCTTTGCCTCATGCCTCCTTCTTGGAATTTGTCTATTATGTCTCTGATGTGTTTAAATAAGTGCCTCCTTCTCCCCTCCACCACTCTACTATTAAAAAAAAAAAATTCTTTCAAGTGGAATCTTTGGGATCTTAACAGGGATGGCTACAGCTGATGGCATTCAGGAGTGATTCCTGTTACAGCCTTTATCCTCATCTCTTGATTAGAGACAAATGACGAAGAAGAACCCTCCCATCCTGCATTTAATAGCCTCAAGCTCTTATATTGAATAAATCAGATAAAAATGTTGAGATTATAAGAATCAAATAAACATTTTTAATTTTCCAAATTGAAATTTTAGTATGAAACACAAATTTCCCAAGGCCTCACCTGTCTATGGGTACAAATGAAATTGTACTGACGGCAGTGGGTTTATACGCTGCTGTGCTTTTTTTTTTTGTGCCCCCCTCCCCACATGCAGGGTGTCTAGCCCCATGCAAAATGTCTTTTCCCAAGTATTTCTCAGAGTGTGCCCCCACAGTGCCTCTCATGGATTTATGAACAAGCCCCCTTAATGTTTATTCACTCATTAGCATTTGCTGCTCTGAAGGTGTTTGAAGCAATGTCTCACCACTGTCCCTATCCCACTGTCCTTCTAAAGTAATACCCACGCTAGGAGTGCTGATTTTTAGTATTCTCCCAAACTAAAATCCTTGAGGTTTGAAAATGGTGATATGTGTTCTTCAGTCCTCACTGGTTGGAAGCCAGCCTGTGACATCTATCTATAATGGTGAAGCTGCTTTATGGAGCAGAGTAGGGAGTGACTGCTCCATATTGGCTGGAGGAAGTCATAAGGAACTGTAAAATTTGAATTGCATGCTCTATTGTACTGGCTACATTTCCCTTCCCCCTGTCCTCTTTTGCCTTTGTGCAACATGAATATTGAGCTTACTAAAACCAACAATGAAGAAAAAAGTTGTAAAGACCCCCCCAAAATGGACACCTAGGCTGTTGCTGTCTTTGTGCCTAATTTAAAGCTGCTACATATCCTTGGAAACCCTGGTGGTATAGTGGTTAAGTTGGAATCTGCCAGGTGCTCCTTGGAAACCCTATGGGTCAGTTCTACTCTGTCGTATAGGGTGCTATGAGTCAGAACTGACTTGACGACAATGGCAACATATCCATAGTGTTGGAGTCATTATTTGCTCTTAAATAAATCCATTTGTTTTCCAAATTAATCCCAGGGGAAGATGTTGATGATACGAAGACTGTTTTCTTTTTTCCTGATGGCCAATTGCATTTTTGTTAATTTCTTCTCATTCTCTCTATTTAAAGTCTTTGTAGTGTTTACAGTTCAGAGAAAGAGTGCTTGTAAGCTGTTCTTTCCTTAGGCAAGCTAAATGTGTTAGACAATGTTATTTTTCACACAAACATCAATTCCCTTTTCCAAATTACTTTTGATGTTTCTTTCTAGCTTTAAGCAATATGTGTATATTGAGGTATACCTCCATTTACAAAACAGATGGACTGCTAAAGATTGTGTTCAAAAGTCTCAGATTGAATCCCACTGTCCAACTGACTGAATTATAAAATCGCAATTGTGTTTCCCTGGGTGTGGGGGTAGGGATCCCATAGCGGTCTTAATTAAAACATTTTGTTAAAGAAAGGGTAAACATCAAGTGTAGCTTCATGCTGTTGTACCATAGTGTTTCCTGGGATTAGTAGTCTCAGTGGTAGTTTATTTTGATGTTTTACAATAAAACTAGGTTGTCTCTAAAAATTCCCCATGGCCCTTTGGCCTAGTAGAGAGGCTCTGGCTGCCTTGCTAAGTATTTTTACTATGTGTATTGAGCCGGGGGCTGTTTGCTGCAACAGCAGTAGCACCACTGGGAGAGGCAAAATGGCACCGTGGACCCATGCTTTTTTTTTTATTAATGCCAACTGGGCACAGAGACTACATGTTTTGGATTTTTGAGGACAGCCTGGATCTTAACTATCCTGTACCATTGCCTGCATAAGCGTATTCGTGCTTTCCAGAGGATGTTTTGTTGTTGGGGCTGAGATGCTAACAGTATAAATGGAAGAAGATGACACCAGTGAGAAGTGACTGTTTATTCATCAGGCTAGAGGGTATATACTTACACAAACACACACATATATATGTTTGTGGATATGTACACCCAAACCCATTGTGCTCCAGTCAATTCTGACTCATAGCAACCCTATACGACAGAGTATAACTGCCCCATAGGGTTTCCAAGGAGCGCCTGGTGGATTCCAACTGCTGACCTTTTGGGTAGCAGCCATAGCTCTTAACCACTAGGCCACCAGGGTTTCCATACGTATATATAATCTTTTTCCTTTATGAATGTAGTCTTAGTAAATTTTATATTTCGTTTATTGATTTTTGTTACCAAGAAAATGTTTATATCTCTCACGTATGTGTGAAGAAGGAGGAAATAACTGTATACTCAGGCATAGAAGGAAAGCAGATGGGAGCTGAACATAACAACAACTGGTAGGATGAAAGGAAATATTGGATTTAGACAACATCCTTTCTGGAAATGCTAGAGGGAAATAAAAAAAAAGTGTGGCCATTACTTTTCTATAAATAACTTCTCTAGTCACATTTCTTTCCTTTTTGTCTAACTTTTACTGTGCCATATTCATATTATTTTCTTGTTATTAATCATATTTTTCAGCTATTCTGCCCTCTGCCTTATATCTAACTCCCTCAGTGAATAGCTTTTCTGAGGGCTTGTTAGGGCTAAGTTGGGAATTTTGTGAATTTCTTTATTTTATGTTGCAGGAAGATTTAGGGGTCTTAATTCCATATTCTTAAGTATAGTTAGCAAAGTTTCTGAGAAATCTCTTCTAGGAATAAAAAAGTAGTCTCTGAGGGAAAAAAAGAGACGAACAAGAAGTTTAAGGACTGAAGCATTTGACTTAGACTGGAGAGCAGAAACCTGAGGATAAAACTAAAGGAGAATAAAAAGGAAATGCTAGAAGTTTAAGTTTGTCACAAGTGGAGTGAATCCGGTTCTGAATGGACATAGAAAAGGCTCAAAATAATGTCCCTCCTCAATTGCCATGGGACCTGAAATTCTACCAAGACAGATTGATCCCTTGGGTTCACTCCATGGGCATTCTAATTTAAAATGCAGACATTCTTAGAGAAGCTGGCCCTTACAAGGAAGGCATCGATCTTTTAACACATTTTAGCAGGCAGTAATTTTTTTTTAATAAACTAGAGTTATCCCTCTTAGGTAGGTAGCTAGAATCTGGGCTGTGAAGGAAAAAAGGGTTTAAAAAAAATGACCTCATCTGACCCCATGGCTTTAAATACCATCAGTGTGCTGATGGCCCCATTTTTATATTTCGACTTCCAATTCTGAATTCTAGACTACTTACCAGAAGTATTCACTTAAGTATTTATGAGCATGGGTTTTAGCTTGAGTCCCCCAAGAAAGAGGTACCAACATGGGGTTAGAAGCATAATCCTGTTTATTGGAGAAAATTTCTGTGAGAAAAAATGGGGAGGGAGTGGGAGAAGACTAGGAGAACTGGAGGATGCTGGAAAAGCCGTCAGATAGGATACACCATCAGATGTGATGCTGGTCTGACACCTGTGGAGAAAAGAGGGACGGAAGAAAGGTTGGATAGGAAGGCTTAGACTTTGGTGCAGTTTTAAGAACATTTCAACAAGACTGATGTGGAGTTCTTGAGCTAAAGTCACCCATCAGAAGAGTCCTTCATCTCCTGTGAATGGGCATGGCTTAGTATCCCAGGCAGGCATCAGCTAGGAGTAGCCTGGGGGAAGCATGGCCTCAGGGTGAACATGGTGCAACATCTGGGGTCATTGGTCAACACACTCCCTGCAGGTGGAAATCTGAAAGACACATTATTTGTTTATTTTATTATACTTTAGATGAAAGTTTACAGAGCATATTAGTTTCTCATTAAACAATTAATACACATATTGTTTTTGACATTGGTTGCCAACTCTATGACCTGTCAACACTCTCCCCTTCTTGATCTTGGGTACCCTATTACCAGTTTTCCTACCCTCTCCTACTTTCTCCTCCATTTTGTTTTATGGGTCTATTTAATCTTTGGCTGAAGGGTGAACCTCAGGAGTGACCTCTGTACTGAGTTAAAAGGGTGTCTGGGGGACATACTCTCAGGGTTTCTCCAGTCTGTCAGACCAGTAAGTGTTCTCTTTTTGTGAGTTAGAATTTTGTTCTACATTTTTCTCCAGCTTTGTCTGGGACCCTCTATTGTGATCCTTGTCAGAGCAGTTAGTGGTGGTAGCACCATGTAGTTGTGCTGGACTCAGTCTGGTGGAGGTTGTGGTAGTTGTGGTCCACTAGTCCTTTGGACTAATCTTTCCTTGGCGTCTTTGGTTTTCTTCATTCTCTCTTGCTCCTGACAGGGTGGGACCAGTGGAGTATCTCTGATGGCCACTCACAAGCTTTTAAGACCCCAGACGCTGCTCACCAAAGTAGAATATAGAACATTTTCTTTGTAAACTATGTTATGCCAACACTGCTAGATGTCCCCTAAGATCATGGTCCCCAGCCCTGAGAGGCAAATTTTTATGGCCACAACATGTCCCTAGACAAACTTTTGTTTATCCCTCACAGTCATTACTCCAAAAATTCTCCTCTCCCAGTTTCCTCATTTTTGTCATTGTTGTCTCAACTCCAGTCTCTTCTCCTCTTCTACCACCCTAACTAAACGTCTCACATTTGCCACATAGAAGCTAGTGTCCCTTTTAAAATTAAATAAGATACTGTCACAGCTCTGCTGAAAACCCTGCCATGGCTTCCCTTTTCATTTGGAATTAAGTCCAAATTCCCTACTCTGACCTCCACACCCCTATGTGATCTGGCTCTAGCTCCCTGACCGATTTCCGTATCATTCTCTCTCATTTGCTCTGATCTGCCTAGAACATAAACTTGGTCTTGCCTCAGGGTCTTTAAACTTCGTGTTCTCTCTGCTTTCAATGCTCTTACCTCTGGATATCCCCAGGACTCATTCCTTTGTCTCCTTCAGTTCCCTGCTCAATGTGACCTGATCAGAGAGTACTTTTCTGGCTAACCTATATTATTCTATTTTCTCCATAATACTCAGTACCATATGGTATATTATATATTTATTATTTTGGTTTATTGTCTATCTCTTCCAATTAGAATGGAAGACCTATGAGGATTTATTTCTCAAAATATGACTGGGGAAGAGCTGCCTCCTCAAAGTAGAGTCGACCTTAATGACATGGATGGAGCCAAGCTTTTGGGACCTTCATTTGCTGATGTGGCACGACTCAAAATGAGAAGAAGCAGCTGTAACAACCCATCAATAATCAGAATGTGCAATGTGCAAAGTATGAATCTAGGAAAATTGGAATTTTTCAAAAATGAAATGGACTTCATAAAGATTGGTATCCTAGGCATTAATGAGCTGAAATGGACTGGTATTGGCCATTTTGAATCAGACAATCTTATGGTCTACTATGCTGGGAATGACAACTTGAAGAGGAATGGTGTTGCATTTATCATCAAAAAGAACGTTTCAAGATCTATCCTGAAGTACAACCCTGTCAGTGATAGGATAATATCCATACTTTTTTTTTTTTTTACAAGGAAGACCAGTTAATGTGCACTACATTCAAATTTATGCACCAATCACTAAGGCCAAAAAAGGAGAAATTAAAGATTTTTACCAACTTCTGCAGTCTGAAATTGATCAAACATGCAATTAAGATGCATTGTTAATTACTGGTGATTGGAATATGAAAGATGGAAGCAAAGAAGCAGGATTAGAAGTTGGGAAATATGGCCTTGGTGATAGAAAGGAAAACATGGCAAGACTTTGTCTCACATACTTTGGACATGTTATCAGGAGGTACCAGTCCCTGGAGAAAGACATCAGGCTTGGTAAAATAGAGGGCCAGCAAAAAAGAGGAAGACACAGATTGACACAGTGGCTGTAACAATGAGGTCAAACATAGCAATGATTGTGAGGATGGTGCAGTACTGGGCAGTGTTGTGTTCTGCTGTTCATGGGGTCACTGTGAGTTCGAATTGACTTGGTCACACCTAGAAACAACAATGTGAGGATAAAGCCTTTATCTGTTTCATTTATAGCTGTTTCCCTAGGACTAGCCATGTAATAGGCTTACAATAAATATTTGTTGAGTGAATGAATAAATACAATTTAAAAATGTGCAAAATTTGGACTATACTGAACATGAATTCTATTTCATAGCATTATATCTTGTAGTCTACTTTTGTGTGCTATATCATGAACATTTTCAAACACTTTAAGCATTCTTCTACAGCACAGTATTCTATTTATGGATGTGTCATATAGGGTCGCTATGAGTCAGAATCGACTGGACAGCAACAGGTTTGTTTTTTTCATAGTTTATTTACTCAACCCCTATTATTTTCAGTTTTTTTGTATGTAAATGATATTGTAATGCACATCATTACCCTTAAACTCAATGGGGACAGACACCAAGTATATCTTGTTCACCATTCTATCATAAGTGCCCTGCAAATATTTGCTAAGAGTGAATGAATAAATAAATATGTATAAAAATCTTTGGGCTTATTTTTTTATTATTATTTTCTAAGGTAAAAACTTGGAGTGCCCGGGTGGTGCAAATGGTTATTGTGGTTGGGTAGCTAACTGAAAGGTGGGATGTTCGAGCCTACTCAGAGGCACCTTGGAAGAAAGGCCTACTTCTGAAAAATCGGCTGTTGAAGACCCTATGGAGCACAATTCTGCTCTGACATATATGGGATCGCCATGAATTGGAGTCAACTCAGTGGCGACTGGTAAGGTAAAATCTGAGAAGTTTAATTGTTAGTTTTGTATATTCACTTTGTCAAACCAATTCACACTGTAAAATTATCCTCAAGAAAGTGGTCTGTTTATGCTCTACTAATATGAGTGCCTACTACCTTGTCAAAAAAATAACAACAGAATAAAGCTTCCCCAATTTGAGTGATGACAAATACCTCATTGTAATTTTCATTCTTTCATTACCAGAGAGATTAAATTTTATATTCATGGATTTGTTGACCACTACTTTAAGGAAATCATTTGTTCTGGCTTTTGGATAATACTTCAGACTTGGTTGAAAGTGTAGTTATGAAGCCTGGTTCTGCCATTCACTAGCTGTCTTACTTTCATAAGTGAGACTTTCCATTAGCTTTTCTGAGGTTCAATTTCCTCACTGTAATGTGCTAAAATAATGGTGCCTGCCTCCTTGGGGCTGCTTTGTGGAAGCTGGCAAGGGTTTAGGGCACTAGGCAGCCTTATGCTTAGGGTACTTTCCTTGCCCTTTCTAGGGCTCATCAGAGTTGGGTTGTAAATGAAAGATAAACTCTTTTTCTCCATGGGATCAGGATAAGGAATAAGTGAGAAAATCCATGGAAAGCACTCAGTGCAGTGCTTGGTAGAGAGGAAAAAAAAAAAAAAGAGAGAGGAAGTGCTCATAAATAGGAGGTGCTGTCATTGTAGTTACTTCATCTCTGGGTGTCTGCCTCTCCTACTACCCTGTGCTGTCCTGGGGATGGGAACAATATTTCACAAACCCCTGGAATCTCGGAGCCTAACAGAACACCTGGGATACTAAGTAGTTGTAGTGCCTTAGCTACTCAATCAATGTTTGTTGTAAGATAATAGAGCCTTTGGTAACAGTGACCCTTTTGTAAGAGCCTGGTGGTGCAGTGGTTAAGAACTTGGCTGCTAACCAAAAGGTCGGCAGTTCAAATCCACCAGGTGCTCCTCGGAACCCTATGGGGCAGTTCTACTCTGTCCTATACGGTCGCTATGAGTTGGAATTGACTTGACGGCAACCCGTTAGGTTTTTGGTTTTAATGTCTACATTTCCAGATTCAGGTCCTGTTCCTCTGGTCTTAGTGTATCTGCTTCAGCCTTCCAAGCCTGTTTGCTCCTCCAAACCTTGACCTTGATGGGGACAGCGAGTTACAATGTAAGTTTCATACTGATCAACAGAATTTTCAGAACTGATTCTTCCTAGGGAGTTTTGTGCTATTGCCTAGGAACCATCTCAATACAGAGCAAGTGGAGATGTCATTTTATCTATTTTTTTGTTCCCATAGCCATTTCCTTATTCATAGTTTCTCTGTATTTAAAATATACTTATTACATTTCATTTAATCACTTGGGGGAATATTAGAAGAAAACAGAATTGAATTTATTCATAAATACCCAGGAGAAGGCCATTTTAGAATGGAAGTGCTCTAAGGGGCCAGATACCTGATGGCATTTTCTTTGCCTCTTCTGATATCCTTTAGAGAACTGCCCTAGAGAGATTCATGATAAAATACAGATAAATTGAACAAAACAAAAAAAGCAAAACCCAAAGACATAAAAAATGCCTTGGAAAATATGTCAGAGAACCGAAATTCATTCAATCTAATGTTCGGTTAAAATTTTTCCTCTTCCTATTTTTTTTTTTTATTGTCATTACCCATTTAATTTTACTGTGGGCTAGTCTGTGGGGATTTCTAGAAGGCTCAATTTAATTTGAGGCTTCAATATGGAGCCAACTAGCAAAGAAAGCACAGTCCAACAATTGCTCTGAATGCACTGATTATATTTATCGAGGACATATTGAGATGATGGTCAAGTTTCCTTTCGAGAAATGCTTTCTTGTTGGTAGATTTAACATTTACAGTTGACATCCCTGAATTAACATAACTATGGCTGGATAATTTTTCTTTTTTATCATTCTTTTCCATGCCTTACTTAGTCACTAAATGCTGTCTGCTCTGAGAAACCTTGATGGATGAGGCAACACGCTTGTAAATAACCGATATATTTGTAGTGCTTGCCAAACAAGAAAGAAATGTATCTTTGCCATTGCGATGTAACTGGAACAGATGTCTGAATACTTTAAAACATGTCTTATGTTGTAAATTAAGATTTTGGTCTTTAAAATATACTAAAATTTCTATCTAATCATTTTATGTTGGGGTAGAAAATGGTGTCATTTACATGGTGGCCCTCTTGACAAGTCTCTAGCCATCTGGAGAGGAAAAAAGCACCACTTCTCAATTAATTATATAGATTTTTTTTTTTTTTTTAAATCTCATGCCATGTAGAAATATTTTGTCTTCACAAAGAAAGAATAATTAAATAAATTCAGTAATCAAGCAACATTGAATATAATACAGAGAATATAAAGTTATTGTATAATAGTGTAGAAAAAACAGTACAGAAAATAAATCTGTTTCATTAATTAGCTGATTTATACATAATGTGATTTGCTTAAAAAAATGTTTAAGAGGTTTACAAAGATACATATGAGTAGCAAAATAACATTTTTTTTTTTTTTTAAATTGGGGAGAAAGAGGCAAAAGGGAAAGAGAATGCCTGGGAAGTACAATGGAACTCTAGGCCAGAGTCCCATGTTAAAAGCGTGCTATGCAGTTCTTTGTCACAGGTGGATCACGGACCGAGCGCTAGACTTTCTAGCAGGCAACAAGCTGAGGGAAACATGGTTAGTTACATGACTCACAATGTTCACGAGACCAAAATCCAGCATCTTGCTCTGGAGGAGCGTGACTATACCTGAAATGGAGATCAGAGAGAATTTTTCCAAGTCGATCCTCACAAAAGGACACTGCATAATTAGTGAACAATATTTCTTCGTCAAAAATATCCTTATATTAAATACGGGGAGCCATTTCATAGGACAGTTTCTTAAATTATCCCTAAAGATAGGCCAAAGGCATCATGCTAACCTACAAGTACCAGACCTGTCTAGTACATGTGCTGCCGTGTGCTGAGTGATGCAGCAGCTGGGCCCTGGGTGCTGAGGGTAGCAGAGGTTGGGCGTGAGGTTTGGAATAGATTTAACTCTACTTGTCAGGTGTGGTTGTGTAATGCTAATTAAAAGAGGGGCTTAAACTGAGTACTGAAAGAGGGGTAGGAGCAACCCAGGTAGACAGCCTGGCATGTTATTTCTTAACTAATTTAAGTAATACAATATCTATTTTGCTTCAACTTCCTTCTATTATTTCAGGTAAAGGCTTCTTTCAAAATAACATTTATTCCTCTAATTTTAAACTTTAAAAGTAATACATGGTTATTTGAGAACATTAACAAAGTGTATAAATAAATAAGTAAAATCATCCATAAATAAATCTGGTTAAGGTATTCATATATGTTCTTCAAATTTTTTGTTTGTACCTCATGTATATATACATTTAAAAACTGAGAGCATGCCATGTGTACACTCTTGCATCTTTTTAAACATGACCTTGTATCTTTTTTACGTCATTAACTTTCTTGGAAATTTTTCCTTTAAGTACTGCATATTATGAAATTTTATAGCCTTTTAGGTTGTTTCTGTTTTTTCCTAGTTAGAAGTAGTTTTGTGATAAGCATTCTCTTTGGGTAACTTTAGATTATTTCCTTAAGATAGATTTTCTAGATGTGTAATTATTGGTTCTAAGGACATAAACATTTTCAAATGCTTTGATAACTCTTGTCAAACTGAAAATGCTTCTAATTTAATTTACATTAAACTTTGTGCTTACGTATCTATATATGTGTGTGTGTATATACATATATATGGTATTTATATATTTGAGAGTTGATTTTGTTCTCATGTAACCAAATGTATTAATTAGTAAAGTCAGGTTTTTTCTCACAGAAGATAAAATGATTTGCCCAAAGTCACACAAAGTGTGTGTGTTTTGAAATTGTTTTCTTCTTATATGAACAAATACTTGGATAGTTTGGTGAATATTTGGTGTTCCTTCTTATTTTTTTTTTTTCTTATTAGTAATATCTTCTAAATAGTAAAGTTATAGATGACTTATAAAACACTCCTCAGGGGAACAGAATTGTTTAACATGAGTTTGTCTGCGCGATTTTATTATCAGGATGATCTAACAACAAACAAGGAAAATTTCTTCCAAGGCTCTTGCCTGTCGTGAAAAGATCCTAGCGCATTTCAAGTGAATGTTGAGTGGCAATAAGATGGGTGCTTTATTCGGCAGTGATAATCCTCACAAAGAGAAATGGTGAAATACAGCAAATGCACGAATGATTCAGCTAAATAAACATTTTCACCACGAACATTACACTATCACAACAAAGACTATATTCCCCTGCGTTAATATATTTCATAAAAAAAGGGTTCCACAAATTTCATTTTGGTTTTTATTGTTAAGGAACATTTTGGAAGAAACATTTTGCTCCTTGAACCTAGTCAAAATATGTTGAAATAACCACATCCTGAAGTCTGCCTATAATACTGTCCTTGACTCCTTGCTAGAGACTGCCACATAGGGGAGGCCACTTCATTTGAAGTCCTCCTGCTTCTCCAGGACTGGAATGCTACCACCTCTGAGAATTCTGATCTGGAGTCAAGAGTAGTAAATAGGAAATGCTGTCAGCTTCGCTTCTGTTGCTTTGCAAAAGAGGATACTAAAAGTTTTTGGAAACTGAGGCTGTGGATGAGGACTTGAATCTTAAATGTGAAAATGTAAATTAAAAAAAAGTCTTGACCCATTAAAAATGCATTAGCATGGAATAAAATCTATTGCCAGCCATAGAATTTGGAATATAATTGCTTTCAATTTTAGAAGCCCTTCAGGGTACAATTTTTCACTTAGTCCACTATGCAAATTTGTCCCAAACAGATCAAGAGGAGGGTCTGTTATCTGTACAAATTTAATTGTTACATTCTTTTAGATAGTTGCTTAACACTGACTCAAACTATACGCATAAAAGGAGATAAAATCCATCCAGGATACCTCTTTAGTCATGTGTAAATGATATTAAAATACAATATTTCTCTAAATGGAAACTTACTGGAGAGTCTCCCAAAAGGGAACACACAGCCCAGTGATTTCAGTACATGAACTCACTAGAGCACGGCTCATTACCATGTGGCTGAAAAGCCAGCCACGGGGCTTTCCTGCCCTGAGTCCATCACCCCAGAGTTCGGAGCCGACTTGGCTTGGCAGCAAGGGTTATTACCGAATCCGGTGATTTAACTCAGCGAGCTGGTAGTCTTGTTCTGTGCCCCTGAGGATTTGTGCATTAGAATTATGTGAAGCCACCTGTTCATGCCTCGGGACTGCTTGGCAGTGAGTATTGATGCATGTGCGTGAGTGTCTTTACCCAGCTCTAAAGAAGCATGCTCGGCATATAAAAAGAATCTCTCATGTGGGAGACGAACCGCTATTTTGTTTAGAAGAAAAACCCAGACCAAACCCATTGCTGTCAAGTGGATTCCAATTCCTAATGACCCCGTTGGATTCCCGAGGCTGTAAATATTTAAGGAAGCAGACTGCCACATTTTTCTCTCGTGGAGCTGCTAGTAGTCACTGCTTTAATCACTGCACCACCAGGGCTCCTTTAAGCTTTTATCTGAAAAAATAAACTCTCTGCTTTTAAGAAGACATAAATAAGACTTTGTCGTTTCTAAATGATTGAGAATTTTTCAGCGTTGTTTTCTTCTTTCTGCTTTGGTGCGTTTTTGCTATTTTGCATTCATTGGCGCTATTGTCAAAAGTCATATCAAAATAGCATAAATTATCTAAGCATGTACAGTGCATCCAGTAATGTATTAGGCATTGGGAGGCTGGTAGCTATCCCCCATGAGCCCTGATTTAGCACGGATAGCAAAGAACAGCACAACCCACAACACTAAATGGAAATAGTCTGTAATCTGTTTATAATCAAAAGCCAGATTTTGTATAGACTACAAATATTGCAGATTTCAGCTTCTGTCTTTAGGGTGGAGTGAGAGTGAGAATGGTAGGGCTTTCCACTGGGTTGTTGTGGGAGGTACGTGTAGAGCTGGTGAGGCCTTTGGTGCCAGGGTCAAAGAGTTTTGGTTTTGATTCAAAAATAGTAAGAAGCTTTTGTATTTTTTGAATTAGGGAGATGACATAACGGCTTTAGAAAGATTTATAGAACAGTCATGTGTAGAGATAATTTATAGGGAGAGAATCTGGAGGCAGAGAAAAATGAACAAAAGTATTATTCATCTACGTTATTAGGCTTCTTAAGGTGTCCTAATTTGTCATTTGGTCTATTATATGTTCAATTTTATTAAGGGTAGAGATATTAATTAGACTTGGACATTTCACAGTATGCTGATCTGAATTGATTACCTGTTTATATTGTTTGAGATTATCTATAATTATTGTCAAAATTAACTTACAATGATCTGCACTTATCAGTTTTTTTACATTAGATTTATGACCTTATTGTTATCTATTATTTTAAAAAGTCTTAAATAGCTGGCTTACACTGTTTGTGAGTGGATTTCTAGAAATTCCTGGAGTTATTAAGAAACTAAGTCAGGATAGGCTAAGTTATGCTAAAGTAATAAACAACTGGCAAATCTCAGTGGCTTCACACGATAAAAGTTTATTTCTAGCTCATGCTAAATGTCTATTGTGAGTCATCACAGTGACTCATTGCAGTCGCTTGAGGCCTATCTCAATATGTGCTTCCATGATTGCCAAGCAACTCATTTCTTTAAGCTTCTACCCAGAAGTGATACATGTCATTTTTAGTCACATTTCATTGGTCAGAGGAAATCACCTGGCTATGACTAACTTCAAAGTGGCAGGAAATGGCTACACTATCACAGGCCCCAAATGAGAGAAAACAGTGTGTGTATGAAGAGCTCTAATGATCACCGCTGGGACAGAGTCCCTTTTCAAAGTGCTCAGGAGGATAGGTCTAGAAAGAATAGCGTTTCTCAAATGAAATTATTTTACCGAGAAGTATTTCATCCACTACTTGGTTCTATAGGCTCATAGGCCCAGAGCAAATTAGTATTTTAATATAAGTGGACAAGGTGACCCATAACATGACAAGAATATGATTCTCCATTATGAATTGGTAAGTGTGAGCAGAGTTTGTAAAAACTTCTCTCCACAGAAGTTTAGTATTAAATTTGCATTTGTGTTCTGCACATTTGTGGTGAGATAAGACAATACCTCTTTTACGAGGGCTTTAGATGGTGAAACAATATAATGATAATATATGTATTCAATATAACGAGTATGTAATCATAAATATATTTTGAAGGTTACATAATACATGCTATTTATGCCTATATAAATAAAAAAAATAGATACCATGTATTACATTGCTAATAACTCAGGGAGGAGTAATAAGTGATGATGACCCATGTTACTATGGATTGTTGTATATTTGGCATCTATCCTGGATGGCTTCTGAAAGCACAGTATGTGGATTTTTAAAATTTTAAGTCAGAGTGTTAGAGTATTAGAATAGGGACCATATTTAAATTTATTTCATCATTTTTCAGTTATCAGCAGCATAAGATTTACAATTCCAGTATAAAATTTGGAATTTATCTGCTTGATTCTAAAACTTTAAATTCCATGAAAAATAATTTTCTTTGATGTAATTAAAGTCTAATCTACAGGGTTTAGCTCAGAAGACAATCCAAATGGTAGACGTTGGGCTCCATACATTCACAAGTATCCCTCCCTAGCAAAGTTGGTTCCCTGATCTCCAACCAGAGTTGTGCACTTTAATTTGTTGTGTCCTTAAACCAAAATCAAATCCATTGCCATCAGGTCAATTCCAACTCATAGTGGCCCTGTAGCAAAGAGCAGAACTGCCCCACAGGGTTTCCAAGGAGCAGCTGGTAGATTCAAACTGCTGACCTTTTTGATAGCAATTGAACTCTTGACCATTGTGCCACCTGCATACTTAGATGGAGTTATTTCCCAGAAGGTGCCTTTGCTAGTGGGTATGAAGAAGTATAAACTTGTAATTTTAGCAATTGTTAGATATCTATTTATATTGCAAAATATGACTTTTTTGGACATGATTTAGGTAGCCTATCAAGACTTATGCTTAAATTTTATATTTCAGGTACTGACATTACAGAAACTAAGAGCTATCGTTTGGAGCAAAAGGGAAACCATGACCCTATGAGATGGCATGTAGAGGTAGTAATGACATGATTCTTGGTCTAATGTCAGTACATCAGTATTAATAATATTAATCTCAGTATGAATCATTCAATTTTATTAACAGTAATTATGTTGGTTGGGCTTGTAATAGCTATGAGCTAATAGATGGTGAGTGTACTGACTGTTTTAAGATAATAATAAGTTTCAAAAGATAACTTTATGTCAGATTTCAGGAAGAAACTGAAATTTAAAATTGTAAGTGATACCTATGAAGGATGTAATGTAAAGGGTATTTGAATGAGTAGTGTATCAACTACTGTATTTAACCTAGTTAAAAAATGATTTCCAGAGGAAACCCTGGTGGCTAGTGGTTAAGAGCTATGGCTGATAACCAGAAGGTCGGCAGTTCGAATTCACCAGGCGCTCCTTGGAAACTCTATGGGGGCAGTTCTACTCTGTCCCATAAGGTTGTTATGAGTCAGAATTGACTCCATGGCAATGAGTTTTTTTTTTTTTTTTAAAGTAATCAGGGGACACAAAGCTATCCAAAAGCTCTTGAAAATTGCGAAACATCTGTGACACCAAAGAGCACCAAATGGCACATTATTGGGACCTTCAGTGCTGTATTTGAGCTGATCAGCTCAGACTTCAGACATTTAAGTGTGTTACTGTCACTTAAAAAGCAATCAGGAAAGCAGTATTTTTCCGTCTTTTCATCAACTTGCAATCAAGTGTGTTCTGTATACTTTCACCGGTGCTAACCATCAGTAGTGACTACCAAATGTTTCTGTGTATGCATGTGTGTCAGTACATACATGCACACATAAGAATGAAACTTTGTGATCAGTATATGTTAAAATATTGAAGTCGGTTTTGTCCTTGAGATTTTACACTGCAAAATTTATTTTGATAGCTTTCAGACAGGCTGAACAGTATGGTCTTCTATATTTGTCATTTCCAGGTTACCATCAAGGGGACCAATCTCTAGCCTCCTAGCTATAACTTCTGCCATGGCTCTCTGCTTACCCCCTTCAGCCTTCTTCCTCCCTCCTACTGCACAGAGTAGCTGTTTGGCTGGTGGATTCGAACTGCTGAACTTTTGGTTAGCAACCAAGCTCTTAACCATTGCACCGCCAGGGCTCCAGGGTGAGCCTAAACCTGAAACCTGTTGCTGTCAAGTCGATTCCGACTCATAGTGACCTTATAGGACAGAGTAGAACTGCCCCATAGAGTTTCCAAGGAGTGCCTGGTTGATTTGAACTGCTGACCTTTTGGTTAGCAGCCGTATCACTTAACCATTATGCCACCAGGGTTTCCTTAGGCATGTCTTAATGCTCAGCATATGGTTCTCATCCTAGATCCCATCATACACACAAATACAGATGGGATAAGTGGGGAAGAGAGGCAAAGACTTAGGAGCAATTGTAGATGAGGTGAAGGCAAAATTAAGAAAGTCCAGGATAGGGGTATAGTAAGGCACACACCTTTTCCACTTATGGCCAATTAGGGAAATACATCATCTCACTGTATCAAACATGTTAATGTTGAATCTACTCACTGACACTAATATAGAGCATTGAGGCTCTTATGCAGATAATTTAAACCAAAAAGAAAAAAAAACCCACTCTGTTTACTTAAATTGCCCAGATATGACAGGCAAACATACATTTTAGGCCCTGAGTTATGCAAATAATTTCTTCAATTCATCATTTACTTTTTTATCTTAAGCTTTTCAGAATAAAACTTCTTGGTGAAATATAAAGGGAATAGAAATGTGTATCAGAGGCTTAAATTTCTCTTAGATTTATGTCTTATTATTCAGGCTGTCACCTAACTTCCTCTGGGGATATCATGATTTTATATATGCCCTGAATATATAGCCATCACTTATTTTCACTGGCACTGTATCTGATATTTGCTGTACACTTTAGGAAACCGCTTTCATATTTAGGATGATTACTGGTAATCCACAAAGAGATAATACTTAAATTTTGGCATTTTTTAAAAATCTAAACTTTAGTCTGTTAAAGCAATACTTCCAAGTGACAGAGATACAATGTTATGAAAGGGTAGACTAGCCAGGAAGCTAAAGGGGCGGGATGTTGGTGCACGTATGTTACTAGATATTTACGGTTTTATAATGCCTCTAGTACGATAATAATCAGGAGGAGCCAGTCCCTGGAGAAGGACATCATGCTTGGTAAAGTAGAAGGTCAGTGAAAAAGAGGAAGACCGTCAACGAGATGGATTGGCACGGTGGCCGCAACAATGGACTCAAGCATAACAGTGATTGTGAGGATGGCACAGGACCTGAGAGTGTTTTTTGTTCTGTTGTACATAGGGTTACTATGGGTTGGAACTGACTTGATGGCACCTAACAACAGCAATAATGTCACATGGCAGAAGAACATGGGAAATTGTCTCGTTTTCTAATTCTTCCCTATGACTCCACAACTTCTTCCCCACATGGTGAAAAACTTGGTTTTATCCTGCTTAAGCTGACCTTTACCTTTGCCCTTTTTTCACTGATTATTTGATGTATGTGAAGTTTGGGAGGGAGGAGATGGGATGTAGTTTTTATTTTATTGGTTCTTTTTGTTTGTGGCTGGGCTTGGATGCGAAAACAGAATAAAGATTTCCCAAGTTGTTTCTCTCTCCAGCTTTAAGTAAGCTGTGTACATACGACATGTGAAAAGCCAGGGAATACTTCTGGTACTCAAATACAAACTGCATACTCCTCCAGGAGATAAGTTCATATTCCTCCAAGAGCCTAAAAAAGATCAAATCATTCCCACTGAAGACTTTTAAAAATAAGTAAGAGGTATATAGTGTATTAGTCATGGTTCTCCAGAGAAACAGAACCAGTAGTATCTAGATGGATGCACGGATGGATAGCTAGAGAGATGATAGATGATAGACAGATAGATAGACAGATAGATAAATAGACAGACAGACAGACAGATAGATACACAGACAGAAAGATGGATGGATAGACAGACAGAAAGATGGATGGATAGGTAGATAGATAAATAGAAACAAACATACAGAGGGAGAAAGAGAGAGAGAGAGGCAGAGAGAGAGAATGAGAAAGATGGATATAGATTGATTTAAGGAATTGGTTCCAGTAATTGTGGTGGCTGGCAAGTTCAAAATCTGTAGGGTAGGCTAGAAACTTTGGCAGAATATCTATGTCTTGAGGCAGAATTCTCTCCAGAAAATCTGTTTTTTGCTACTAGGGCCTTCAACTGATAGGATGAAGCTCATCCTCAGTATGGGGGTAATCTCCGTTACTTAAAGTCAACTGATTGTAAATGTTATTCACATCTACAAATACAACCACAGCAACATCTAGACTACTGCTTGAGCAAACAACCAGGCACCATAGCCTGGCCAAGTAGACATATAAAATTAACCACCATATACAGTAAACTCTGAATGTTGCATTTTCAGCAATAAATCTTCATTGTCTGTTTTATTAAAAGTCCAGATACCTCCTGATACGTGGAGCTACTTTTGCTGGATCCTATTTGCTGAGACAGATGAGCTAGGAAAGGAGGGTACCAGGGCAGGATCTAATCAGAATTATTTACCTAGAAGTAAGTAGAGATAATATTGTTGCAAATAACACCAAGTCCTTGTGAAAGAAGTCAAAGTCACACAAAGAGAAAAACACGATTCTAATTAGAAGGACAAAATTAACACAAAGTGAAGTTTAGTTTTTGCTCTGTTAATGCCCCATCTCTTTAGATCGAGGGCACACTGGTTAACATCTTTTACAATGTCCTCCTTGATCTGGCTTCTCCAGTTTTTTTGTTCTCTGATTGCTACTTCTAAGTCTACCGAAGGCTAGTAACTTCATTCATTTCCTCAGAGAGTCTTGTTCTCTTTCATCACTATCCACATCGTCCTTCTGCTCTTTCCATCTTTGGCTTCCTCATCTAGCTCAGGGAAAAAGCATGTTGTTACAGGGAGTCAAATGTGCTAAGGAGAAATGTGAAAGATGCTTTAACACCCAACCAGTTGATATCATTCAGAAAATTTAAAGGCCATTGGAAAAGAGAGGGCTTTCAAGGAACAAAGGATAGTTACTACCTACCGCATTGTCATGTAGGAATAAATGCTAGTAGTTTTTCTACTCTTTATCAGCCATGTGGTCAATCTGCACTTTAGGTTCCTGACAGAAGTTTTAACCTTGAACTCCCCGCTGCTCAACTCTTCCGTAGAACTCATGTAGAGGAATAATATTCAAGGAAGGACAAGCCATCCATCTACTCCTCTAGATAAATGTTACCCCTGGATCAAATCACTATCACCGAGTACTGAATGGCTTTAAGTGAATATTTTTCGCTGTCCTGTACTTTATGTACCACGTGAAATTCTGCTGTATATGGAGCGCTTATATGTAAGTGACCGTATTTATTACGTGGCATCAGAGTTGCTAATGATCAGTTACAATTTGTTCATCGAAAATGGCATCTGCAAAATCGTCGGTTAATAAAATTCCTCTTTGATATATTCTCATAACCTCATTTCCATCTGAAATAAAAGATTATAGCTATTTCTTGAGTTTTCTTAATAGCCTGGCACATAAGCAACTTAATAAAATGGAATAATACTTCTCAAAACAAGTGAACACATCATCTTATTTTTAAATAAGCCAAATATTTCCAGGAGACAATTGCCTTAGAAGTGATTTTATCTAGGAGAAATTAAAATTTGGATGTCTATTTATCCTCTATCAGCATGGCACATTAGAAACCCCATGTAGAGGGAGGGAAACTTTTTTCCAGGCTTTAATGTGTGAAGTAACTTCCTGGTTTATCAAGACACAGTTCATATGGGTTGGTTCATTTAGCTGTGAGTGTTATCCACAAGTTCTGTCATTTAAAATGTATTTACTTTTGTTTCTTCACATTGCCATAGGCAGCACCACACTTATCAATTGTTGTAGATGAACAAGTACTTAATAAATACTTTTTATATGTGAAGCAATGTGACAGTAGAGAATACAAAGAAGAGTAAAAATATTTCCTGTCCTTAAGGAGGCTAGAGTCAGTAATAAGGATGAGACAAACAAATGAGTATGTTACAGGGTGCAGTGGCATAACAGAAATAGAAGTGCTAAGGTAGAAAGACTCATATCCAAATTTGCTCATCAGTAAGACCTTTATGGATAGGTTGAACACAGATTTTGGTTTGTCTGGGCAGTCCTGGTTTATTCCAATTGTCCTGGGATAACTATTAAGACCATACCCTCTTCATTCTCAAAAGTATTCCAGTTTGGGAGAAAAATCTTATGGTCATTCTATTTATGCAGCATTTAAGATTTCTATGTTGCTTGGGCCGAGTGTTAAAGATGGTTAGGTATTCAGCTGTAGATATTGTGAAGGAAGCAACATCAGCAAAAGCACAGGGGTGGGAAATGCATGTCACACTTGGGAAAGCACAAGTTACAGGTGTTAATGAACAAGTAGTGAGAATTACATCCGAGGAAGTGGTCAGAGGCCAGGCCTTGAAGGATTTGCATACATGCAGTGGAAATGGGACTTATCTTGAAAGCAATAGTGTGTCCTTGAAACACTTTAGTCCAGAGGGTGACATACTAAGGTTTGCAATTTGAAAATACAAAGGCAGCATGGAAGACAGACTGGAAAAGTGTGAGTTTGGAGACATTAGAACCAGTTAAAAGTCCATCACAATAGTCAGGATAGAAAAAAGAAGGATCTGAACCAAGATGGCAACAACAGAAATAAAGTTACACATCAAAGGATTATACAGAAAATGTACTTTGAAGGAATTTTCTCTTAGCTCTTGATGTGCATATAATTCTGTTTTGAAAAATAATTTGGATTTATATACAACTTCAAGAATTGTATAAACAAACTTAGCTTGATTCCCATGAGTTTAGAAGAATAAACCCCATTTTTATTGACCAGAAATGAAGTTCAGTTTGCCATGACGATGACATTAAGAAACTTTATCATCCTCTGTTTTATTCTTACCAAGCAGAGGAAAAAAAACTAAATCACATTCCCAAATGAACCCCTTAGTTAACATAAGCCTGCCTATTTAAATGTGGAAAGTGAAGTGTAATAAAGAATTGTGATAATATCTCACGGTGAAAAGCACTTAGACACATTTTGAATAAAAGCAGAAGTTTTGGGCCTGAACTGGTTGGATAGTAGCCTCAAATCTCCGGTTTATTTTGTGTACAGCTACAGCCTGAGTATAGGCTAATAAAGGGAAATGGACCTTTGAATAAAACAGACTTCGGTGTGGAAGACCTTAGGAGCTTGTCCATTTCTTCTGCCTCCCTCCTGACAAATAACCCCATAAAGCACCGGGGCAGGGGAACAGAGTGAAGCTGTAGTTCTGTAACTACCCAGAAGCCGTTAAGTTTGGGATATGTTCTTTAGGTTGATCCTAAAACTGTAATAGCCTTTGAGCCCTAGATAACTGATAAAAGTGTACTATAACCTTAGATTTGTACTCTTCTGATCTGCCTTTAACCAAATGGCTTGATTGCTTTTTAAATTGCTTTTTCATGACTGCAGTACAACTAAGAGGCCATTTGGCTCTTTGCAGAATCTCAAAGAAATAGGCTGTACCTGTACGCAACACATGAACTGTGGAATTGAAGCAATTACCGAATAATTGAAGACAATAAACACTCTTCCTGAAATATTTGGATATTTGAAGAAAGAGAGCCCTTCTCTGTTGACCTGAATTATCTAAACACTTCTTGTTAATCTTTAATTTTGCTTGATGTGCATAGACACTCAAATTACTTGCTTCAGTTGTGCTTTCAAGTCTCCTTCATTGCTTTCTGATCATCTTTATGCCCTAATGGGATATAGGTCCCTGAATGTCTAAGATGAGGCATTGGTGGTTCAGTGGTAGAATTCTTCCCTTTCATGGGGACTTGGTGGTGCTATAATGCTGAACAGGTTTCAGTGGAGCTTCCAGACTAAGAGCAACTAGGAAGAAAGGCCTGGCAATCTACTAGCAAAAATTAGCCAATGAAAACCCAATGGATCACAGTGGTCCTAGCCATAGCTGATCATGGGGAGCAGTCAGCATTTTGTTGCACTGTGCATGGAGTCACCGTGAGTTGGAGGCTGTCCTGACCAGCAGCTAACAAGAAGTCCAAGATGTTACAATTTTTTCTGTAACTCTTGGACTGTATCAAATAAAGTTTATTGGATTCTTCTCCAACCTCACTTTAATCTTACTCAGATATCTTAGGGATTAATTTAACGTTGTATACAATCATCTCATTTAAACAATAAATGAATTTAATGAATAAAATCTCACTTAAGGAAAAAAGCACAAAGCATATAATACCCAGTGCCGTCCAGTCGATTCCGACTCATAGCGACCCTATAGGACATAGTAGAACTGCCCCATAGAGTTTCCAAGGAGCCCCTGGCAGATTTGAACTGCTGACCCTTTGGTTAGCAGCCGTAGCACTTAACTAGTACGCCACCAGGGTTTCCAAAGCATATAATATATACTCTTTATTAAGCACCCATTACCCATTATATGCAGTGGTTTTTGCATATGTTATGTAAAGTAATCTTAGTGACTCTATGAGGTAGGTCTCACTATCATCAATTTATATTGAGAAAGCAGAGGCTTTCAGAACAGGAATTGAATCTATGGCTAGTTTGTTTTGACACTCTGCGTTCCCAAACACTATATACCTCAAGCAGCCTTTTGAACCTATGAGAGGTAATAAAGCTGATTTGAATGCGTAGCTTGTGGAGTCAGTCTTACATAATCATTTTTCTTGAGAGGTTTCTATTGTTATCATTTGCTTTATTCCAATAGATCTCTAACAAAGACAGAATAATCCTTGAGTTCTGCAGTTGCAAATGTGGAAAGATTGTCATTTTGACCCTCTCAAATGCCACACATAGAATTTATTTTTCTGTCTAGCAGAATGGCTATGCAAAGTAACACTGCCTGTTGTTATTCCAAAGGGTGAAAATAAATAGGAATAACCTCGGGGCTCTCTAACCATTCCTTTTCTTTTTTCATAAAATAGGGTGTTTTATGTGTAGGGTTTTTACTTGGAGCCTAATAGCTGTTCACATAGAAAATGTTCTGTCAATAAGCAACATGATATTGAATTCTGAGGTAATTTAAAAAATCAAACCCAGTCAGAAGCCCACTAATGTATTACCATTTTTCCTTTCTTGTGTTGCAGGGTCAGATTAATTACCAATTTGGCACTGAAAAAGACATCAGAAAGTTGTCTAAATAAATATTCTGCTCTCATTTATTTGATGGTAGATACATGAATGTTTTGGAAGAGGCTTAACTGATCACGGGAGCATGAGGCATTAGTTCTTAAATGGAAGAGTTAGCACCAAATTTGAAAAACATGACCAGAGTCTTGACTTAGAAAAATACTGATTTTGGTCAGGTTGAAGAGAGTTGATGAGACCATGACTGGTTGTCAGGCTCATATATTGGGTTTCCACTAACTTTTATTTTTAGTATTTGCCGAATAGATTAACATTACAGAGGAGGAAAACATTTGGGTATAAATAACACAGCAGAGTCTGAAAGGTGCTTGGCTCATATATTTATGTGACCTTAGTATTTAAATCTTGTACCTGAACCTGCAGCTAGTTCTTGGAGCCACCTCAAATATTAGTTATTTTGGCCTCGGTGTTTGCTCTACAAAATGATACATATGAGTCAAATTAGCCCTTTCCTGCTCACAGTCTTTCCAGAGTGGCCCTTAATTTTCTATAGTCGTGAAAGTTCATTATGCTAAGTGAAATAAACCAATCACGAAAGGACAAGTATTATATGACCTCACTTGTATAAGAAGACATGAAAAGGCAAATGTATGGAGAACAAAGTATATTAGTGATTACCAGAGGCAGGAGGGAGTTAATTGTGTTGGGAAAATCCCATTGATTAAGGGTAGGGTTGCACAGTCAATTACTGTAATTGCCGTCAATAAGTTGTACATCTATAAAAAGTTGAATTGGCAAAAGTTCTGTGATAGATATATTCTCAACAATGACAAAACAAAACAAAACAAACAAACAGTAGCTGCTGAGGCTGCTTATGTACAACCACACCTCATGTGATTTAGTTCCTTGGTTTAGAGGCTTAGGGTCATGGTTTCATGGGACATCCCAGTTAATTGACCTAATATGCTGTTTAGTGCTTCTGTTCCACCTCCTAGTTCATTGTGTGGTACCTGGGGTCTTAAAAGCTTGTAAGCAGCCACCCAAGGCACAACAATTGGTCTGTATTCACCTGGAGCAAGTGAGGAAGAAGGACAGTCAGGAATAGGAGGAGAATATGGAATGTGTGGCTAATTGCCTCCATGAATAACTGCCTATTTCCCACAAGACCAGAAGAACTGGCTGGTGCCCAGATACCATTACTGAACATTTTGATAAAAGATTTCATAGAAGAATCCTGATGAAAAGCTGAAAATGCAGAACAGAATTTCAAATTCTCATGGACTCCAGACTTTCTGGAGCTGTAGAGGTTAGATGAACTCCTAAAACTATTGCCCTGAGATAATCTTTGAAACTTAAACCAAAAATGTCCCCTGACATATCTTAAAGCAAAACAATAGTTTAACTGGTAAAAAAGGTCTGCCTTGAGCATTATGCTCTTTTAAGAACTGTCTACATGGGATCAAATTGACAACAGCAACTCAAAAGTTTAGATAGGAATCTTGGGGGCAGTGAGTTTATATTAATGAGAGAGGAACAACTCAGAAAATGTGGGTGAGAATGGTTGTACAACTCGAAGAATGTAATCAAAGTCAATAAATCGTACGTGTAGAAACTGTTGGATTGGTGTATGTTTTGCTGTTTGCTGTGTATATTCCGACAACAAAATAAATAAAATTGAGAAGGAAAAAAGAAAAATAGAACTCCCGTGACAACCAGAACAGAATTAATAAAAATGTTGACACATTGTGAAAAATGTAATCAATGTCACTGAATAATCTGTGTAGAAATTGTTAAATGGGAACTTAATTTGCTGGGAAAATTCTCACCAAAAACACAATAAAATATTATTTAAAAATATCTTTATATCTTACATTAGCAAAACCCACTCATTTCTAGCATGACCCCACAGAAGGGAGTTCTTATACAAATATAAGGCTTCAGATTTGGAAGTCTTTGTTGACTTATGTATTAAGCATAATGAAGGCAAAAGAGCTGATAATATCTGAAGATGGTCCTGGAAACTGAGGAGACCAGCATTACGGAAAATGTCAACACCACAGCCGGGAACACAGAGAGCTAGGAAATGCCACAAGAATCATTTACAATCTCTATTCTGTATGTCTTGCATTAGAACACTCCTTAGTTTAGGAGGAGGCAACAAAATCAATAATACTAGCAAATATGTGTGCTAGGTGCCAGGCATTCTTCTAAAACTTTCACTAATAGAACCTATGAGGTAGGAACCATTATTATCCCCACTTCACAGATGAAGATACTGAGGCACAGAAAGGTTAAGTAAATTACCAAAGACCACACAGTAATTAGTGGATTCAGAGTAACAATTTAAGCTAATAATTCTACAAGTTGTATTCACAACCAAAAAAAAAAAAAAACCAAACCCAATGCCGTAGAGTTCATTCTGGCTCATAGTTCATAGTGACCTTATAGGACAGAGTAGAACTACCCCGTAGAGTTTCCAAGGAGCACCTGGTGGATTCAAACTGCCAACCTTTTGGTTAGCAGCTGTGGCTCTTAACCACTGGGCCACGAGAGCTTCATTCATAACCACTCAATTTTAATTGTGAGGAAGAAAAACTTATATTAGCCTCTCAGTGCTTTTTCTGTGGAGATGACCCTGTGAAAGCTTCCTATGTTAAGTTTCATGTTTTAAATCTTGACTTTTTTGTCTGCCATGTGCTTTTCTGCTTCTTTCCCAGCTTGCCTCTTTTCTCCCTGTTTGCCAGCTCGCAGGGAGGAGTGAGCTTTCGCTGTCCCGGGAGGCGTGTGATCTGGCACTGACAGACTTATTACAGTGCAGAGTAATAGCCTGCTCACTAGCAAGATCTCGGGGCTCCTCCCCACGTGAACGGTAATGTGACCTTCTCATCTGAATCAAGGATGCATGTATGATCCCTGATAATCCTGTTTCTTTATCTTTATTCCCTATTCAGATTATCAAGGTTTAAACTTTATTATGGGAGTATAGTAAATAAAACTTGCAAAATCTTTGGGATCCTAAGGGCTGTGGGAGTAAAAGTGAAATATGCCGGAAGAGTGACTTCCTCAGTACAGCTGCTAATCAAAAAAAAAAAAAAATTATCAGGCAGATGTAAATTCATGCCGAGGGCAGAGGCTACCCTTGAATACAGTTATGATCCAAAGCTAACACAATTCACATAGCCCACCCACACTCGAGAAATGCAGAACGACTAGTCAACACTTAAATGCTGGGAAAAAGGAAATAAGACTCAGGAGCCGCTAATGAGCAAGTGTACTGTGATCCATCTGTAAATATGGCTTGTGTACAGTATAATCGTTTGGATTTGGAAGGCCTTTCTTGCAGATGGTGCATGGCTGGCATGTGGATGTATTTGCCTGCTATTCAGGCTACAGCTTCATTGGATCCATGTTTTCATGACCATAGATATTAAGCCGTCTGAGGCTCTGATTAAAACAATAGCAATTCATGTAGAAAAAGAAAGTGTACCATCACCTTCACTTGATGATTTTCTGTTTTTCAAGAATTATCGATGACAAAGATCAATGAGCTAAGAGACCTGCTCATTTTATTATATACACTCTCCCTTTTCAGAACCTCTTTAGTGCAGATTGTTTTCTGTGTCTTCAGCATTGCGGCAGCTTGAAATCGATGATGCCTCATCTCTCTGTAGGATGAACAGAGCTATAACTCTCTGAAACTGGTGAAAACTCAGAAGCCAAGGGATAGCCTTTAAAAGGTGTAAATTCTGGCCCAGAAGTGGTGGTGGGATATGGGACAGGAGAAAGCCATACCAGCAAAAGTAGGGCGCCTTTTTGTAGGGAAACTGCCTCCCAGATGGAAATTGAAGAAGAAAAGGAAAACAGTGGTGGAAAGGTCTCTGGGTTGGTGGTTCAGGTTTTGTTGTAACTAGCTGTGAGAAAGTCAGTTACCTCTCTGAGCCCTGTTGTAGAAAAGTGATAGTGACCTCCCTGTTTTAAAGGTTTGTTGGTACGGTACTTTGTGAAGGCGGTTTCTTCTTATCAAAGGTAGTGCGCATGGGATTGTGCTAGGCAGGTCAGGGGATGGAATGTGAATAACACTCCAACTCTCACCTCAAGCTAATCTGCTGGATAAAACAATCACCTAAATAAATACTGTTACTAGTGTTCAGCTGGGCTCAGAAGAGAACATGGAATGAGGGGTATCTTTGGTGATGTCAGATCGATCTTGGCTGAAAACAGAGAATACCAGAAAGATGTTTACCTGTGTTTTATTGACTACTCAAAGGCATTGGACTGTGTGGGTCATAACAAATTATAGATAACATTGTGAAGAATGGGTCTTCCAGGACAGTTAATTGTGCTCATGTGGAACCTGTACACGGATCGAGAAGCAGTCGTTCAAACAAAACAAGGGGATACTGCGTGGTTTAAAATCAGGTAAGGTGTGCATGAGGGTTGTATTCTTTCACCATACTTATTCAATCTGTGTGCTGAGCAAATAATCTGAGAAGCTGGACTGTATGAAGAAGAACATGACATCAGAATTGGAGGAAGACTCATTAAGAACCTATGATATGCAGATGATATGACCTTGCTTGCTAAAAGTAAAGAGGACTTGAAGCACATACTGATGAAGATCAAAGACTACAGCCTTCAATATGGATTGCACCTCAACATAAAGAAAACAAAAATCCTCACAACTGGTCCGATAAGCAACATCATGATAAACAGAGAATAGTTTGAAGCTGTCAAGGATTTCATTTTACTTGGATCCACAATCAACACCCATTAAAGCAGCAGTCAAGAAATCAGATGATGTATTGCACTGGGCAAATCTGCTGCAAAAAAAGACCTCTTTAAAGTGCTCAAAAGCGAAGATGTAACTTTGAGGACTGAGTTGCACCTGACCCAAGCCATGGTATTTTCAATTGCCTCATATATATGTGAAAGCTGGATAACAAATAAGGAACACCAAAAAAGAACTGATGCCTTTGAATTACAATGCACTGAATATCCCATGGACTGCCAGAAGAACGAACAAATCTGCCTTGGAAGAAGTACAACCAGAACGCTTTTTAGAAGCGAGGATGGTGAGACTTCATCTCACATACTTTGGACGTGTTATCAGGAGGGACCAGTTCCTGGAGAAGGACATCATGCTTGGTAAAGTAGAGGGTCAGTAAAAAAGAGGAAGACCCTCAGAGAGATGGAGTCACACAGTGAGCCCGCAACAATGGGCTCAAGCATAGCAACGATTGTGAGGATGGCGCAGGACCAGGCAGTATGTCATTCAGTTGTTCATGTGGTCGTTATGAGTTGGAATCGACTTGATGGCATCTAACAACAACTACTAAACTGCAAAGCCATTAAGTTGTTTCAGGCAAGTTAAAAAGCATTTTTCAAGATTTAAGACATGGTGTTTCTAGAGCAGTGACTCTCAGATTTGGCTGTGAATTAGAATTGTTCTTGTTGTTAGGTGTGATTGAGTCAATTTAGATTCATAGCAACCCCATAAGACAGAGGATAACTGACCCAAGGGTTTTCTAGGCTGTAATCTCCATGGGAACAGATTGCCAGGTCTTTCTTCTGTGGTACCGTTGGATAGGTTCAAACAGCCAATCTTTCAGTTAGAATTACCTAGGAGCTTATATACCACCACCACCAGCTGCGGTCAAGTCGATCCCAACTCATGTCAACCCCACGAGTGTTAGATTAGAACTGTGCTCCATCAGGTTTTCAATGGCTGTGATCTTTCAGAAGTAGATTCCCAGGCCGTTATTCCAAGTTGCCCCTAGATGGACTCGAACTTCCAACCTTTTCATTATCGGCAGATTACATTAACTATTTGCAATACCCAGGGACTCCTGGGAACTTTGAAAACATAGTAATGCCCAGGTCCCAGTCCCAGAGATTTTGATTTAATTGGTCTGATATGGGGACAGCACATTCATGTTAATAATAATAATAAAGTGCTCCAGAGGATTTTATCATGCAGAGCTTCTCAAGTTTGACTTCATAAGAATCCCTGAAGGGTTCGTTACACCTCAAATCACTTAGCCCATCCCCAGCTACTCTGATTCACCAGTCAGGGTAATAGGGCCCAAGAATTTACATTTCTCACAAGTTTTCAGGTGATACTGATCTTCTGCAGATCAAACTTAGATCAAGTATATGCATTGTATTTTAACATTAATATTGTGGCTGCAAGTCACATACTTATGTTTTTCAGGCTGAAGAAAGCAGGTGGACACAAAAGCCCATCCATTGGTAAGTGGTTGGAACTGTTTCACAGTCGGGAAAATGAACGCAGTGTGATCAAATGAACACATGATTACTTAATCAAGAGAGAAAATTTCCTGACAGAAAAATGTCTTCATACAGAGGATGCTCATTTGAAAATGTGCTCATTTGAAATATGCTCTCAGGAGAGAAGGGGACACCTGGTAAGCAATGACGTGTTCAACAAAGCAGATTTTGAAAGAAAGTTTTAGCCTTGGAAGGGAGCTGAGACTCCTTTTCTCTGGAAATATCTCCGTAGGCGACAGAGTGAATGATTCACCTTTTCAAATCCTTGGGTATCAGAATAGCTAAAGAAACAAAGCATAATTTTCAGAAATAGAACCCTATTAAACTTTCACAGCTCATGTAAGATGCCAGTGAGAAAATGTGTGTAATTGATCATCACGTCTTTATTACCAGAAGAGGTATGGAGGGGCTCTGAAGGTTGATTTGAATGTTAAAATGTATGAATTGTCTATTTCCTGAAGAGTGTAAGTCCTTAATGTCCATGAAGAGCGGTTATAGGGGACTCTAGGGCTTCAGTCACCTTGAAATTAGGAAAATGAGAAATTTGCCTTGCTGATTTCTTCCCGAGGGTGGAGAGCTGAGAGCTGAGACTTTGCAGATGTGTGGATGGAAAGACACTGGTGACTGGGAAGAGCTCAAACAGCTGTCCTATTTTATCATCTTTTTTTTTGGAATCCTAAACACGTTTTATGAGTGAAAGACAGGAGACTCTTTGCCAAGGCTTCCTTTTTCCTTGTCATGCCCCACCAATCGCAGATTGACTGGGAAGGGGTTTGAAAAATATCTGTTAAAGTCAAAATAAAGGGAAATTTCAATAGAAAAAAAAATGTTTACATCTGATAAACTTAGTTTTATACATGTAAAAATTAAAGCAGCAATGTATAAACTTGCCCTTGTAGTGCAGTGGGATGGGTAAGACCTAAGTAAGCTTTTATAGACTTTTGTTTCTGTCTTTAGAGTTGGACGGTGGAACATCCACAGTCTCTCTGGGCAGGAATCATACTAATTCAAGATGATGCTGTTTAAGGCAAGAATATTATTAGGGAAGACTGGAGGTAGTTTAACAGGATAGAAAGGAAGTCTGTACAGTTATAAAGCAGACATTGTAATATAGCTTATAGTCCATAATGTTCAAAAAGCCTTTGTAGGATACACTTAAAATAAGCCAGAAAGAGAATTATACAAATTATAAAACATAATAAAATGACATCATAGGTACATGTGGATTTTATCTCTATCAAGTTCACAGTGAAAGAAAGCATGCTGCAGCAAAGTTCTATTTTCAAATAGGGACTTAAAACACCTCTAAACCTCTTTCTCAGTGCTGGATGGGTATTTATACTGAGTCAGAAAAGTTGTCAATGACAGTACCTGTGAAGGCTGGGGCTCCCAGGTAGGTCTTTATTCCTGGGTCTTTGGGGACACAATTCTCTCCTGCATCTTCTCCAGATCCTGCTGCCCTTGTCTAATATGCAGGCTCCTCTTCTTCCTTGGCATCATTCTCTTTTCGTCATATCCATACACTCGTTTGGATATTTCCACAGAGCTTTAAAGATAACTTTTGGGTTGATAATTCCCTAACTCTATATCCCAGACCTGGACCACTTTCCTAAGCTCGGATGTGTGTATGCTCCGTGGTTAGTGCCTGATTGTCTCGTGAGAACTTGAATTCAATGTCCTAATACCCAAAGCACCCTAATAATTTCTGCCACTCCCCTCCTCTCCTTCCTGAGTTTTGCTAGTTATATTGTTGTTTTTGCATTGAACAGATATAACCCCCACTGTTGTTTAGATTGGTTTTATGTTTAGGGTGATTCAGTCTCACTACCAGTCTCTCTATTACCCAAACCAAACTCACTGCTGTTGAGTCGATTCCAAATCATAGTGACCCTATAGGACAGAGTAGAACTACCCCATAGGGTTTCCAAGGCTGTAAATCTTTATGGAAACTGAATCTTTCTCCTGAGGAGTGGCTAGTGGGTTCTAACCACCTACCTTTTGATTAGCAGTCGAGTGCTTTAACCACTTTGCCACCAGGGCTCCTAATCTCTTTATTAACCCACTGCCATCGAGTCGATTCTGACTCATAGCAACCCTATAGGACAGAGTAGAACAGCACCGTAGAGTTTCCAAGGAGCACCTGGTAGATTCAAACTGCTGACCTCTTGGTTAGAGCTGTAGCACTTAACCACTACGCCACCAGGGTTTCCAAAATCTCTTTAGTATAGCTTCTATATTCTGAAGGTTTTATCAATCCATCTCCTAGTTGGCTATATTTAACTGTAGAGCAAACTTTTAAAGAAAGTTTCATGGCTACTCTATTACTTGAGTTATCTGTTTGGGTCACACTTTCTACTGAATTTATACATAATTCTTCTTTAACTTCTGGCATTGAACATTCCAGGGACAGCCTGACATTTTTTCCCCCTTGAAGGTGATTTCCACTCTCATCCTTTTTATTTGTCTGCTACATGAAGGATTTTTTCTTTTGAAGTTAAAAAAACTTGGATTTGTTTTAGAATTGCATGTATTGTATCAAAATTTCCTAGAATACACTATGGTCTTCTTGTTCTGCACTCAGTCATTTCTTCGTTTCTGGGACATTTTCTTGCATTATATCTTTGATCGCATCTTCTCTTTCATTTGATGGACTCTTATTATCCTTGTGTTATACTTGTTACCTCTTACCTGGTAATGGGTCCCATATTAGAGGTTTTGGGTCACCTTTTCAATTTAATAAGTAGCCTTGGAGCCCTTGTTTCTGAAAGACAGTCAGTCCCCTCAGCAACTGTTTCTGTTATATCTCAGTAGAAAAAACAAACCAGATAAACTAGTTGATGATGAGTTGATTCCAACACCTGGGCACCCCCATGTGTGTCAGAGTAGAGCTGTGTTTCATAGGATTTTCAATGGCTGATTTTTTAGAAGTAGATCATCACGCCTTTCTTTTGAGGCACCTCTGGGTGGACTTGAACTGCCAACCTTCTGGTTAGCAGCTCAGAGTGTTAACTGTTTGCACCAAGTGGATATTCCTTCTGCTCTCTTTCCCACAAATTAATGGTTATATCAAATGTGTGTCACTCCCTTACATGTCCCTTTTGCTTCAGTCAACTAAAACACCAAACTTCTTACAGGAAGCTGCTTCCATATTTTTTCTTGTCTCTGTGTCTTCACAAATTATTTTCCCTCTGTCTAGAATGCTCTTTCTCTTTCTGTCTTCCTCTTTGCCGTTCTTTTTTCTGTCCAGAAAACTTTATCTTTAAAGACACAGCTCGCATACGACCACTTCCTTGAAATTTAAGTACTTCTTCCTCTGGGTTCCATGTATGGATTTTATCACATTACTATATTATTTGTATATTCCTTCCCCTACTAAGCTCTACTCTCCTTCTTCCTTCTGAAAATGTACTTAATAAATTCTTGTGGAATAGGTAAAAACTTTGCTCATCTAGCAGAATGGAATATTTTCTGAGGTCTTATGTATTGAAATACACATTTTAAAAACCAACTGCCACAGTAAAGTACCTTAGTTTACTGGACATTATTCATCATCTCCATCTTCACTTCATAATATATTTATTGTGTACCCCTGAGTGTGGTAGACCAGGATCTCTAAAAATAAAGAGGTGTGTAGTTGAAAACCCTGGTGGCGTAGTGGTTAAGTGCTATGGCTGCTCACCAAGAGGTTGGCAGTTGAAATACACCAGGCGTTCCTTGGAAACTGTATGGGGCAGTTCCACTCTGTCCTATAGGGTCGCTATGACTTCGAATCAACTCGACGGCAGTGGGTTTGGTAGTTAGGGGGTATATTTTCCATCATCAGTTCTTTGTCTTTTAGATTGGTCGTAAACTTCTCAAGAGGCACTCATGTAGCACCTGAAATAATACCACCTATACCGATCTTCAGAACACGTATCTGCAGTTAGCTTGGCCTGGTCACAGTGCTTGTTCACTAACGATGGTGAAAGGTGAGAAAATGCCTGGAGAATAGATGAGCCCCGTGCTTCCTCCATATAGGCTACCTCACCGTGTGTGACTCTTTACACTTCCATTCACTTCTGCTCCTGTGGACAATGTGATTAAATATTTCTTCTTTTTTTTTCTTTCTCAAGCAACTACAGCCAAAAAGAAGATACAAGGAACAATCTGGTATTATTTCTGACAGTGTTTTTCAGCTTTCAGAGAAGCATATAAAGGAAGATATGCAGTTAAATAGATATCCTCAGTAAGTGGAGTAAAGTGATGCTTAGCTTAGTAGCGGATATTTCTAAAGCAAAACGACAATTTCCATCATCCTGTAGTGTGCAATAATGTCAGGCCACAAGGGACACCAACCACCTAAGTTCATCACAAATGGGTAGTTGGAATAAATGTTTCTTTCAGTTTAGAAGTTCTTGTAGCTCTGATGATACTATTTAGTATTTGTCTGCCAAATGGCAAAAGTGAGCTTCACAGAAAAGCATCTCATCTGGATCAACACTGGCAGGCACTATGATAACATGCCAATTAGGTATAAGCTAACCTTCTCCTAAAAAGTCATGACAGAGTAGCGATAAAAAGCTGTTTTATTTGTACTTTTTACATAAAAGAACTAAATCAAGAACACATCTAAAAATACAATTAAAATAAAAAATAAGAATTAAATTGTGTTTCCCAATGCAAAATGAATTAGAACTGTACTTGTTATCGCTATATGATTCATATAGTAAAAATTAGCCTAGGCCTCAAGTTATAAATTTTGATTGTGTGGAATAGACTGATCATTACGAACTTGAGTTAAATCCTCACATCTTTTGGGTTATGGAAATATAGGCTAAGATCAAAGTGGAACAATATTTTGATTAAGACAGTTACTATAATTACATCTAGAGCAATGTTTTCCCCAATCATATAAAACAACACTTGAGACTCTTATTGATTTTGGATAGTGTAATATATATATATTTTTTAATATGTCTTAAGTGATCCAACTGAACACATTATAACCTAAGAACATTTCTTTTTAAACATGACCCTGGGTTACCTTTAAAACTAAGCAAGACTGGTGTGTAGGTTCGCCTCTTTGTTATGCTTTGGCTGTGAAGTAATGTGTTGCTTGATAATCAATCCACTATTTACATCTCAGGATCCAGTAAGATTCAACAATGGTTCTTATGTCTCTGGAACTGCTTGTATGAGAACTGGGAAATTATTTACCTCAGTAGTTTCTGCTGACTACTCTGTAGTCAGTAACAGGTATCAAGATCTCACTTACAAGTTTTTAAGTAGCCTGCATTGACTGTGTGGTAAAATCCCATTTGGTGTCATTCACAGGAATTTCCATTTGGAGGTGTGATTTTGGAACATTTTATTCATGCACCTTACTAGTTTAGGGCTAGTTCTGCCTTTTATCAAAAGGTCCCATGCTCTTATATGTTGTGGTGTTCAATTTAATAAATAATTTTTGGGTTGTATTCTTGAACCAGTTTTTGGAATTAAAAAAAAAAAAAGAATATATGGCTGTAGAAACAATTTGGAACTGAAGAAACCTGTTAGGTTTTAAAAACATAGTTTCCTCAGTTCTGAAATCCATGCTTCCATATGGATATCATATTACTCATCCTGAATGAGTCATTTGCTGCTAGCATCTGATTTACATATCTGTGGATGTTGGGCATTTTCCCACTGCAGCCCTGAATAACGAAAGTTTTGAAAATTTAACCAATAGCATCAAGCTGTTTGGTTGTATATGCGAGGGTAAAAAGACATTGAAATGAGCAAGCTTTTTTATTATCACATTAAATATGTATGTTGTCACATAAAATATCTCAAGGTTTTATAACGTACATGCACAGGCCCTGAAGGTGTCTCTTTATGTGGTACAAAACCTCATCAACTGTTCATCTGACCAAAGAATATCCGTCTTCCCATTGTGGTTCTGGGAGAGAACAGAGCGTAACGCCGTGTATAACAGAAACGGTTCTTTCCTCAAGGCATTGCTCTCTCAAATAGTTCACCTTAATGGCTACCCTCATTTATGTAGTCACTTTATTTTCTCTGATGGGCCATGACGACACTAAGAGAAACTCCAAGAAGGATGAGGACATTGTGGCAAATGTAGAAACTTTCTCTCCATCACAAAACTGGCGCTGGATTTGGTCTACATCTACATGTCCAGACCAATCTGCATGTTGTGATCGACTTGTCCAGTGCAACTGAAAATTCACCCTATCTCAGTGCATTAAAACAAACAAACAAAAAACAAACAAACAAACATCCCCTTTTAAGAAGAGTTCGGAACAGAAGTATAGCTTTCTTTGTGTCTTTACGCAAAGTCTTGTCCTATCTAGGATAGCAAACGCTGCTCTCATTTTCTTATGGCAATCTATTTGTAAGATTGTTTTGTAGATATTTTATTTACAGATCAGGTGAAATTTGATTCAACTACTGTTAGATAATGCTACTTTAAATTAAGCTTAAATTAAGAATTTTAGTTACAGATAATGGAAATAGGTTAAAAAAACAGGTGCCACAAATTTATTTATGTTGCCATGTTACCTGCAACCATTCACTGTAAAATCACAATCACCTGAACAGGACAATGTCTGTCTGTCTGATTTTGTTAAACTGTGAGAAGAGCATAAAAAAATAAAGGCTGTCACTTCTTGAAAGCTGGGCTGATTTTCCACTAATCATGTGATAAGCCTAATCCGAAGATCATTCATAGATGATTGTAAAGCAGGAATATAAAGCTGAGAAAAAATAATACTGGACTATATAAGAAAAATGTTGGACAAATATGTTAATTTACTGATGCTTTTTCTTAATAACTCCATTTCCCTGGTCTTAGCCTCAGCAACTTTGTTGGCTGAACTTGAACGGGAGTTTTGCTAGACAAACATTTTTTATAAGAAAGTTAATGCGGGAGAAAGCAAGAGGTCACTCCAGTCCTTTTTAATATTATATACATATATACGCAAACAGAAGCAGTTCTAGAAGTGCTCACTTGTCTATGCCAAGAAATCTGGAAGACAGCTACCTGGCCAACTGACTGGAAGAGAGCCATATTTATGCCTATTCCTGAGAAAGGTAATCCAACCAAATGTAGAAATTATTGAACAATATCGTTAATATCACATGCAAGCAAAATTTTGCTGAACATCATTCAAAGTGGCTGCAGCAGTATATTGACAGGGAACTGCCAGAAATTCAGGCTGGATTCAGAATAGAACATGGAATCGGGGATATCACTGCTGATGTCAGATGGATCCTGGCTGAAAGCAGAGAATGCCAGAAAGATGTTTATCTGTGTTTTATTGATTATGCAAAGGCATTCGACTGTGTGGATCATAACAAATTATGGATAACACTGCAAAGAATGGGAATTCCAGAACACTTAAATTGTGCTCATGAGGAACCTTTGCATAGATCAAGAGGCAATTGTTCAGACAGAAAAAGGGGATACTGCGTGCTTTAAAGTCGGGAAAGGTGTCTGTCAGGATTGTATCCTTTCACCATACCTATTCAATCTGTATGTTGAGCAAATAATCCTAGAAGCTGGACTATATGAAGAAGAATAGGGCATCAGGGTTGGAGGAAGACTCATTAACAACCTGCATTATGCAGATGATACAACCTTGCTTGTTGAAAGTGAAGAGGACTTGAAGCACTTACTGATGAAGATCAAAGACCACAGCCTTCAGAATGGATTACACCTCAACATAAAGAAAACAAAAATCCTCTCAACTGGATCAATACGCAACATCATAATAAACAGACAAAAGACTGAAGTTGTCAAGGATTTCATTTTACTTGGACCTGTAAGCAACACCCATGGAAACAGCAGTCAAGAAGTCAAAAGATGCATTGCATTGGGTAAATCTGCTACAAAGGACCTCTTTAAAGTGTTGAAAAGCAAAGATTTCACCTTGAAGATTAAGGTGCACCTGACCCAAGCCTTGGTATTTTCAATCACATCATATGCATGCAAAAGCTGAATGACGAATAAGCAAGACCGAAGAAGAATTGACGCCTTTGAATTGTGGTGTTAGTGAAGAGTATTGAATATACCATGGACTGCCAAAAGAATGAACAAATCTGTCTTGGAAGAAATACAACCAGAATGCTCCTTAGAAGCAAGTATGGCAAGACTGCGTCTTACATATTTTGGACATGTCAGGAGGGATCAGTCCCTGGAGAAGGCCATCATGCTTGGTAAAGTACAGGGTCAGCAGAAAAAGGAAAGGCTCTCATTGAGATGGATTGACACAGTGGCTGGAACAGTGGGCTCAAGCATAACAGCAATTGTGTGTATGGCACAGGACCGGGCAGTGTTTCGTTCTGTTGTACACAGAGTTGCTATCAGTCGGTCGGAACTGACTCCACAGCACCTAACAGCAACGACAGCATACACATTTATAAACAACATAGATTACTGTTTTGCATGTGTTTTGAATGTACACACAGGGTATCATACTATATGTCATCTTGTATTTACTTTTTCTCTCAATATTATGTTTTTAAGATTTACCCTTTTTTGATATATATTGCTTTCACTTTTTAAGAAAGAAAGAGTTAAAAAAAAAAAAAAAAGTGCTATTTTCTTGAAAACTGAGGTGCCAAAACTCCTATCTCACTCTGACAGTAACTTTTTCATTATCTATGTGGTAATTGCTCAGTTCAGTGAATGCACTGGGGGAAAACAGTTAAATGGTTGGAAGATCAAAAGCTACAGCAGGCCTTGGCATTCTGTACTCAGAGCAAATCTGGGCCCCTCATGCCTGCTCCCATTTCTCCAGGGTAGTGGGTTCCCTTTGCCCTTCTTACTGTCGCTTTGGGCTTCATAACTCAACACCTGTCATCACCTAGTCTATTCCTTTTCCTCCTTGGATTGACTGTTTTAGAGTTGCTCTAACCTCAACACCAACACCAGGGCTTGATTTTCACATCACTGCTCTCCTATGTGCTGTGACTCTGGGAAGGGGTTATTTTCCTTCCTGTTCTGTGACCTAATTTGGGGCTTAGGGAACGCTTAGAGACTCCTGGGGCTCCTTTGCCCCTGCTACTCCCACTCCTTCCTCTTCTTGAATTCTTACTCTAATGTGTAAGTACCAGTGACCTAGAGTCAGCAATAGTTGCTGGCAAATTTTTTGAAAAAGAGTAGCCTAATATTTTCTGTCTTTTGTATCAATTCGTAAATGTAAGCCAACTTTAAGCGAGCATTTTTTAATGTGAAAAACAAACCAAGTGAAAGAAAAAGCAAATGACCTAAATTGTTGTTGTTGTTAGGTGCTGTCGAGTTGGTTCCAACTCATAGTGGCCCTGTGCACAACAGAACGGAAACACTGCCGGGTCCTGCGCCATCCTTACAATCATTGTTATACCTGAGCTCATTGCTGCAGCCACTGTGTCAATCCACCTCATTGAGGGTCTTCCTCTTTTCCGCTGACCCTGTACTCTGCCAAGCATGATGTCCTTCTCCAGGGACTGACCCATCCTGACAACATGTCCAAAGTATGTAAGACTCAGTTTCGCCATCCTTGCCTCTAAGGAGCATTCTGGCTGTACTTCTTCCAAGACAGATTTGTTTGTTCTTTTGGCAGTCCGTGGTATATTCAATATTCTTCGCCAACACCACAATTCAAAGGCGTCAACTCTTCTTCCGTCTTCCTTATTCACTGTCCAGCTTTCACATGCATGTGATGTGATTGAAAATACCATGGCTTGGGTCAGGCGCACCTGAGTCTTCAGGGTGACATCTTTGCTCTTCAACACTTTGAAGAGGTCCTTCACAGCAGATTTGCCCAATGCAATGTGTCTTTTGATTTCTTGACTGCTACTTCCATGGCTGTTGATTGTGGATCCAAGTAAAATGAAATCCTTGACAACTTCAATCTTTTCTGTTTATCGTGATGTTGCTCATTGGACCAGTTTTGAGGATGTTTGTTTTCTTTATGTTGAGGTGTAATCCGTACTGAAGGCTGTGGTCTTTGATCTTCATTAACAAGTGCTTCAGGTCCTCTTCACTTTCATCAAGCAAGGTTGTGTCATCTGCATAACGCAGATTGTAAATGAGTCTTCCTCCAATCCTGATGCCCCATTCTTTTTCATATAGTCCAGCTTCTCGTGTTATTTGTTCAGCATACAGATTAAATAGGTATGGTGAAAGAATACAACCCTGATGCACACCTTCCCTGACTTTAAACCAATCCCCTTATTCTATCTGAACAACTTCCTCTTGATCTATGTAAAGGTTCCTCATGAGTGCAATTAAGTGTTCTGGAATTCCCATTCTTCGCAGTGTTATCCATAGTTTGTTATGATCCACACAGTTGAATGCCTTTGCATAATCAATAAAACACAGGTAAACATCCTTCTGGTATTCTCTGCTTTCAGCCAGGATCCATCTGACATCAGCAATGATATCCCTGGTTCCACGTCCTCTTCTGAAACCGGCCTGAATTTCTGGCAGTTAGTTCCCTGTCGATATGCTGCTCCAGCTGCTTTTGAATGACCTTCAGCAAAATTTTGCTTGCATGTGATATTAATGATATTGTTCTATAATTTCCACATTCGGTTGGATCACCTTTCTTGGGAATAGGCATAAATATGGATCCCTTCCAGTCAGTTTGCCAGGAAGCTGTCTTCCATGTTTCTTGGCATAGATGAGTGAGCACCTCCAGCGATGCATCTGTTTGTTGAAACATCTCAATTGATATTCCATCAATTCCTGGACCCTTGTTTTTCAACAATGCCTTCAGAGCAGCTTGGACTTCTTCCTTCAGTACCATCGGTTCCTGATCATATGCCACCTCTTGAAATGGTTAAGCATCGAGTAATTCTTTTTGGTATAATGACTCTGTGTATCCCTTCCATCTTCTTTTGATGCTGCCTGTGTTGTTTAATATTTTCCCCATGGAATCCTTCACTGTTGCAACTTGAGGCTTGAATTTTTTCTTCAGTTCTTTCAGCTTGAGAACTGCCAAGTGTGTTCTTCCCTTTTGGTTTTCCATCTCCAGCTCTTTGCGCATGTCATTATAATACTTTACTTTGTCTTCTCAAGAGGCCCTTTGAAATCGTCTGCTCGGTTCTTTTACTTCATCAATTCTTCCTTTTGCTTTAGCTGCTTGACGCTCAAGACCAAGTTTCAGAGTCTCCTCTGACATCCATCTTGGTCTTTTCTTTTTTTCCTGTCCTTTCAGTGACCTCTTGGTTTCTTCATGGATGATGTCCCTGATGTCATTCCACAACTCATCTGGTCTTCGGTCACTAGTGTTCAATGTGTCAAGTCTATTCTTGAGATGATCTCTAAATTCAGGTGGGATATGCTCAAGGTCATATTTTGGCTCTCGTGGACTTGCTCCGATTTTCTTCAGTTTCAGCTTGAACTTGCATAAGAGCCACCAGTAATTATCAATGCATCTTGATTGCATGTTTAATCAATTTCAGACTGCAGAAGCTGATAAAAATCTTCTATTTCTTCATCTTTGGCCCTACTGTTTGGTGCATAAATTTGTATAATAGTCGTATTAACTGGTCTTCCTTTTTTTTTTTTTCTTGTAGGCGTATGGATATTATCCTATCACTGACAGCATTGTACTTCAGGATAGATCTTGAAACGTTCTTTTTGATGATGAATGCAACACCATTCCTCTTCAAGTTGTCATTCCCAGCATAGTAGACTATATGATTGTCCAATTCAAAATGGTCAATACCAGTCCGTTTCAGCTCACTAATGCCTAGGATATCGATGTTTATGCATTCCATTTCATTTTTGACAATTTCCAATTTTCCTAGTTTCATACTTTGTACATTCCAGGTTCCGATTATTAATGGATGTTTGCAGCTGTCTCTTCTCATTTTGAGTCGTGCCACATCAGCAAATGAAGGTCCCGAAAGCTTTACTCCATCCATGTCATTAGGGTTGACTCTACTTTGAGGAGGCAGCTCTTCCCCAGTCATCTTTTGAGTGCCTTCCAACCTGGGGGACTCGTCTTCCAGCACTATATCAGACAATGTTCCGCTGCTATTTATAAGGTTTTCTTTGGCTAATGCTTTTCAGAAGTAGACTGCCGGGTCCTTCTTCCTAGTCTGTCTTAGTCTGGAAGCTCAGCTGACACCTGTGCTCCATGGGTGACCCTGTTGGTATCTGAATACTGGTGGCATAGCTTCCAGCATCACAGCAACACACAAGCCCCCACAGTACGACAAACTGTGGGGGCCCTGACCTAAATTAGATGTGTGTAAAGTACCTAGCTGGCACAGTGGTTAAGAACTTGGCTTCTAACCAAAAGGTTGGCAGTTTGAATCCACCAGCTGCTCCTTGGAAATCCCATGGGGCAGTTTAACTCTGTCCTATAGGGTCTCTGTGAGTTGGCATCGACTTGACGGCAACTGGTTTGTTTTTTTTTTCTGTTTGTTTGTTTAAAGTGCTGGCACATAGGAAGCTCTCAACAAATGGTAGTTATTATGGGGATCTAAATATAATTAAATACCCATTCCACTTGGTAGGGTTTATTTTGCAATTTTTTCTTTTTATGTTTCCATTTTAGATTTAGGCTAATAAAGGCCAGGAAACTTGCTTAGGCTAATAAAGAGCAGAGAACTACTTTCCAACTCACTGTTCTTTTACTGGAGGTGAACTGGAGGCCTGAGAGAACTGCCATGCCAGGTCCAAGGGGAAGAGGACAGGGAGGGGTGAGTGAGTGAGAGGCAAGGCAAGGAGCAGGGAAGGAAGCTGTCTTTCTCCCTGCAGTCACATAGCCAGGTCCCATGGAGAAGAGAGTCACTGATAGCAGCTGCTGTTTTGAGAAGGAAAAAAGATTGCTGGCAAAGAAAATTCTGTAGGAAAATTTGTTTTAGGTTTCTTTTTTCAAAAATGTGTGAGGGATAGAAAACACAATGTAAATAACAATATTTAACTCATAATGGATGGCTTATTCTTTGAGGAACAAATGTTATCTTGGACCAGGTATAAAAAATGAATTCATTTCCGTAACTATCACAAAATTTTGTTATAATTGTATACTTTCAGAATGACCTTTAAGCTATGATAATGTTCGAAGTTGGCTTTCCCAGGGGATGAGTTGCAATTAGAAGGCTATAGTTATAACAGCTCAGGTCACAGGTGGAATAATTGAATATCATTAACAATGACATTTGATTATGTTTCTTCATTTTTTCTGATGATATGTCAGGTTTCTCGTGAAATCAGAGACCATGGGGATTCATTATTGCTGGTCTTTATGGTATTGCAATTTTATAACCATCTAATAAATTAGCATTTAATACTGAGTGATTTCATCTTAAACTCAGAGAGTTGCTTTTGTTTTAAAGAAGACCTTTGTAAGGAGGAGCAAGGGAAGCTGTTCAGGAAATACAGATAAAATCTTATCCAAGCAATTGAACCTTGATCTTTGCAATCATCTGAGTTGTTAGAATATCATTCCGTGCTAAAAAAAATTCAAAGGGATTAAATGTCAAGAATCACCGAAACAAAATCTCTTGAGCTTGCCAATCTTATATTCTTCTGTCCCCAGTTTTTTCACATGCTCCTTTAGCCATCCTGGTTATCCTTGTTCTTTTCTAGCCCATTTTCCAGGCTAAGAGAAGTCATAAAGTGCTATGTAGAATCAGAATTCTCTTAGAGATGCAGATTTGCATGAATGACAACTAAAAATATTTATCATATTTTTCTCATTTGATTCACTGATTATTAGATCAGGTATGACTTAGGACCTTCACAATCTGGTGTGTGTGTGTGTGTTTAATTCCATTGATGATATGTTGGGATTCCATATTTTGGCTTTCCCACCAACGTGAATCTATTTCTTTTGGGGCAGAGCATAGCTGCTATGTAAAATGAAATGAATGTGTGACTATGAGTCAGCTTCAAATGGCTAAAGTATATAAACATACATACATATATATATAAACATATATTTATGTATATATATGTTTATATATGTATGTATATACATACATATACATATGTATACATAATGCATTACTGCTTTCAGCATTACATCTATCAACATCTGCTTATAATGAAGCTTTTGGAGTTCATCCTTGATGAAATATAGAAAATTTCTGATTTTATAGAGTGTTTTGCATGATTATTAAATCTGATACTTTAATATAGAACAGTGTATTTCTCAATCCTTTGCTATATACCTGTAACTCATTTTCCTTCATGACAAAATAAAGGAAAAGAGTCAGTGTCATCAAATACGTGGATGAATGTATAATGTGACATTTTACCTTTTATTTGTTGACATTCAGTTCTCTGAAAAGTGTCTAAGCCTGTCTAATTTTTTATTAAATGAAAATTGCGCTGTTTCCCAAATGGCTACAACGTTGTATTGCACTGATATGGCTTCATGCTTGTCTTATCAAGACCAAGATATTAGGGGGATGTATAATGCATTTTTTTTTTAAATGATATGGAAAATGTCAACTATGGTATTCTTATGTTTCAGTGCATCTTTAGCTCTAAAATCGTTTTATCCAATGGTTGCTTTTTGTTCAGGATTACATCTCTAACATCACCAGAAAAATTTAGACAAAATCTTGACAAACTTGATAATAACGCCTATGGTTCTTTTGGTATTATGGGGCTTGATTTATTTACATACTTGTCTAATTGTTCTCATGTTTTATTTATTTTTTCCAATTGTATTAGTCTCTTTTTATTCTTTTGGTAATCTCTTCCAGAGTTAGCTAATTATGTTTGTAGGCGATGAAATGTTTAAGGATCCATTTCGTATTTTGGCACTGCTATTAGCATGGTCTCTCCCTTTGCTTCAACTCAGAATGAAGACTTTTGATTCTTGTTTTTATATTCCAGTCCCAGAAGTAGTTTAACTGTACAAGTTATTCTCATACTTTATAGTAGTGACCTTCGACCAAGCTCTAGCTTCTCCAGGAACACTATGGGATGAATTTAGTTTAACTATATTAAACTCAGAGGCATTTTCTCAAGTGAGTTTAAATGCATTTTATTTTTAGGCAACCTACATGACTTTTTTTTTCCACCTTAAAATAAATCACCTCCACTCCAAACAAATCAAGGTCAAAATAAAGGAAGAGCTCAGATGATGTCCGTCCATTTGTCTAAGTCCTGGTGTTGTGTGGATGAAAAGCAGCAGCCAGCTAGGATGGCAGGTGAGAGAGCCAAATAATTACCAAATTTGTTGAGATTTCTCCACTTCTAAACCATCCTTAAAGAAAATCATATATGCGGTCACTCCATCCTCACTGTAGTCCAGCAGAGCAACCATGCCGTCTGGATTCATGTTTTCACCAACAGAGAACGGATAGTTTTTGAAATGAGCAGGGATGTGCTTGGTTTGTTCTGCAGCCCCTGTCATAAAAGGTTTTGCCTTTTCTGGTCTCTGTTCTTCAAGTCTGCCTTTGACTAACTACATGTAATCTTTGATGTACCTCTTGCAGACTTCTTTTGTGAAGCTGGTTTCCTGCAAGTGATGGTTGATGACAATATCAACACCATTGATCACTGTGCTTTCCTTCCTTCACTTTTGGGGCCTTTAGCTGAGGCATTGTCGCCAATAAGCGAGTCATCAATGTTACCCGCTGTCCTGCGGACCGTCTTGCCCTCTACCTCCAGGCACAGAGGTCTGCGATCTCCCGGATCTTGTAACTTTGGGGAACATCTAATTATGGCTGATGAGGTCCCTGTAGATAACCATGATGGCGGCTGGTGGGAGGCCGCAGCGGTGCTACTTTAGCAGGAGCCCAGAGCTCAGAGCGAGCGTGGCACAGCCGACGGGGCACTCGGGGGAGAGAGGAGCGGGTGGGCGAGGCGGGGGAAGAAAAAAAATTCTTTATTTTTATGGAAGATAGAGTCACTACTGCTATTAGTTTGACCACAATATTCAAACCAGTTAATTATGTTGATTAAAGAATTTTAAAAGAGATCCTAAAGCTAGCCATGGTATAGCAATATGATGCTACGTTGTCAAGCATGTTGTGTAGCTTGACGTTAAGTGACTAATGCCAAATAAAGGTGAAGTTGATTCTGAAATAAAAGCATAAGAGGTAAGATAAGTAGCGAACTTGGCTGCCTGGTAGATGTCTCCAAAACAGCATTCATATCTGCTCAGTGGGCATTTTTGAGGCTGCAGAAGGCTAGGACTGCATAACTAGAATATTTACTATAGCCTGCACCTTGGTCATGGGAACGCTGCCCTCTGCTTCTGGTCCTCATAGTCACTTCTCAGATAACTCCATAGTCTAACAGACACTTATGGCAAGATATGGAAGGCAATAGTATGTGTTTAGAATTTCTAAAGGTCATTTTAAGCCCCAATTCTTAACAATTTAGTTTTTTTAGAGAAGGAGAGAAAAAGATTGGCGAAAGGAAGGAGTGACACATAGCCCAACTATTTGTTATAAGTAGGTGTTTCAGGTGTATAGATAATTTCTTGGGAATAAAAATCTGTAGTAAAATTTCCTTTCATGATGATAAAGAAATAGACCTATTTGAAACAAAAAATACTTTTAACATTCTATCACAATTGCTATCTATCATCTATCTGTCCATCCATCCGTCATAATCATTTATCATCTATTTATATTTGCTGCTGAATCATTTGAATGTAAGTTGTAGACTTCATGACACTTCATCCCTAAATACTTCAGCATTCACCTTATACGTACGTAATGCTATCGTCACACCTAAGACAATCACAGTAATTCAATAATATCTAATATACAATTATAATGCCAATTTCTACATTTGTACCCAGAATGTCTTTTAGAACTGAAACAAATGTTTTTATATAATATTTTGTCAAGTGAATCAAGTTTTCATGTTCATATGTCATAATTCTATTTTCTCAAAAGTCATTGGCCATTGAATAGGCTTGGGTTGCCATGGCTCTAAGACTCCAACTAAACCCAACAGAGTGATTTGCTGAAAGGAGAAATGCTAACTGCCAAAACTGAAGAATGTTAATCAGCATCCAGCCTAACCATGATTTCCAAGGTGCTAATCACTTGGAAAAATTTCCTCTCATTGGCTCAGTCTGTAGATAATTACTAATTGAAAAGCTGCTTGAATAGTGAGAAGGTATATTAGCATGTTAATAGGTCTTTGTGCTCAAAGGCTTTGGATTATAAATTATGAAGACTGTATTAGCCAGATGGACAGGATTAATTAGCATGCTAATATTACCTGGCACCTTATGGTGGTTGAGCATAAACATAGTGACCATAACCAAGTCAACACAGTTTATTTGTCATTAAACTGCTTGCTATGGGTAGTTAGGAATAGGGTTTTATTCTGTAGTTAGAGCATTAACTGAGAGTCAGTAATTCTGGATGCTAATAACTAGCAAAGCCTTTAGTCCTCTGTGCCTTGGCTAAAATCAATCTTTATGTGCCCCAATTTCCTCCATCTCTAATAAATGAAGGCTGCATGACAGAGGAAAAAAAAAAAAGAGCAAATACTGGGATGCTAGAAACTTGGACTCTAATCTTGGTTCTGTGACTGATACTGGGAAACCCACTTAATCTCTTTAAGCCTCAGTTTCTTTATCTGTAACATAAGGAGCCTGAATTAGAAGTTCTATAAGCTCCTTTCCAGCTTTGAGATTTTATGGAGCAATGTACACCCATGCCCTGTAACAGATCTGGAGTGGGAGGGGAAGTAGGCTAAAAGCAAATCTATCTCACTAGAACAACTGAAATTAGTATTTCCAAATGAAAACAGTTCCTATGAACAAACATACCAGGGACGATTTTATAGTTTCTAAATTATGCAGGCTGTCTTATTCGCTTCTGTCTTAGTCATCTAGTGCTGCTATAACAGAAATGCCACAAGTGGATGTCTTTAACAAAGAGAAATTAATTTTCTCACAGTCTAGTAGGCTAGAAGTCCAAATTCAGGGTGTCAGTTCCAGGGGAAAGCTTTCTCTCTGTCAGCTCTGGAGGAAGTTCCTTGTCATCAGCCTTCTCTGGACTGGAAGCTTCTGCGTGCAGGAACCCCAGGTCCAAAGGGTGTACTGCTTTCTTGATGGTGTGAGTTCCCTGTCTCTCTACTTGCTTCTCTTTTATAGCTCAAGACAAAATCCAATCTTGTAAATTGAGTCCTGCCTCATTAACATAGCTGCTGCCTATCCTGTGTTATTAACATCATGCAGGTAGGATTTACAACACAGAAGAAAGTCACATCAGATGACAAAATGATGGACAATCACACAATACTGGGAATCATGGCCTAGCCAAATTGATACATATATTTTTGGGGAACACAATTCAATCCAGGACAGCTTCCTACAAGGATACTCACCTAGGTAAGTAGGTGGTTGTCTTGTTTTCTGTTTTCTGGAACTATGACTCTACCCACGTACTGTGGGAATTCTGGGAAGGAGATGGGGAAGAGATTCCATTTCAAATCATTGTGTAGCATTGAACACTCTCTTGAGCACAATAGGAAGAAATAATTTTACTTTTGAATTTCTTGATTTTAATGGTTTCAATTTTACTATGGTGAAACTCCTTGACAGTGTAACATTTTCCTGCAATTGTGACATGAAGAGTCCAGTTTGAATAATAATAAAAAAAAACTTTCCTCAATGAATACGTGGCTTTGATCAGAAATCTTTCTACTATTAAACGTAATGATTTTTGCTAACATTTAATGAGAATTTACCATTTGATAGGCATAGGGATAACTGCTTTACAAGGATTTCAGGTGGAATAGAACCAGTTTTGGTTAGCAGTTGAGCGCATTAACTGTTTGCACCATCCAGGGACTCGTATTATAGTGAATCCTCACAAACACCATGACATGGACCCTTAATAGATTAAAAAAACTAGATTTTATAGCGTTAGTTCTCCAACTAAGATAAGGGATAGACCTGGAATTTAAAGCCAGGGCATGCTATCAAAGTACTTGCTGCTATTCACGATGTTGTGCTTCTGGTTATAGAAGGCTTGAAGTCTGCTCACCTCCACCTACAGCTCCGTGCCTCATAGAAGAGACCTATCATTCAGGAACCCTGAATCCTGCTTGTAGCATACTGCTCTGTGGCTTCTTAGCTTTCTAGGCAGAGGACTTGGCAGTTAGACTGTAGAACGGATTTAAGAATTGGGGGATTGGCTATCAAGATCCATTCTAGTTCCCAGTGTCTTTGATCCTCCTGAATTTCATAGCGTACGTTTGAGCTGCAATAATGTCTTAGTTATCTAGTGCTGCTATAACAGAAATACCACAAGTCGATGACTTTAACTAAGGTTAATTTATTCTCTCACAGCCTAGGAGGCTAGAAGTCTGAATTCAAGCTGCCAGCTCCAGGGGAATACTTTCTCTCTTGATTGGCTCTGGAGGAAAGTCCTTGTCATCAATCTCCCCCTGATCTAGGAGCTTCTTAGTGCAGGGACCCCGAGTCCAAAGGACGGACTCCACCTGACACTTCTTTCTTGGTGGTAGGAGGTCCCTCTGTCTCTCTGCTCTCTTCTTTCTTTTATAGCTCAAAAGAGATTGACTCAAAACTCCTAACACTTAAGTAACAGAATTCAGTTACACCTTCCAGTTTTATTTGAAAGGTTTTTTTCTTTCCAATAAAAATTTATATAATTATCAAAAAACTGAAGGGAATTTGGTTGTTAGTACATTTAATTAACAATTTGATATTATAGTGTTAACATGTCTTTAAAGTACATGGTAACTCACTGTTCACTTCAAGCAAAGAACCCTGGGCTCTGTCCCTAAAGTGGCTCTGATTCTATTGCTGTATAAAATTGATAACCAGGAGAATAATTATTAAAAATAATAATGATAAGTAACATTTTTGAAGTACCTCCTGTATGCCAGGCACTGGCTTACTTTTTCACAATATTATCACACTTAATCCTTAAAATAACCTAATGAAATAAATGTTAATATTATCCTCATTTTGTTTTCTTTATTTCTTTTTAAAATAAAAAAACTACTAAAGCAATACATACATATGCTGAACAGTAAGAAAAACTTACAATGAAAAGCAACTTTTATGCTATTTTTCTCCAGCCCGAGTTTTATTCTTTCCTCTGGAATAAGCTTTTTTAATTGTTAACCTCTTTTAATTGTTTTTAGTTCTGTGGGTATTTATCTTCACAATTCTAGGTAGATGCTGATAATTATGTTTAATAAATCTGGATAGCACCATAATGTATGATCCCATTTATATGAAATGTCCAGAATAGGGAAATCCATGGAGATAGAAAGCAGATTAATGGTTGCCAGGGGCTGGGGGAGTAGTAGAGAGGGACTGATAATGGATATAGGATTTCTTTTGGGGATGATGAAAATGTTCCAAACTTAGATACTGGTAATAGTCTCAACATCATGAATGTACTAAAAGCCACTGAATTGAACACTTTAAAATGATTAAAGTCGTGAATTTTATGCTAATATTACCTCAACAACAAAAAATTTAGTTGACTTTTTGGTTAGAAAGGTGAGGATTTATGTCAACTACATTATCCTTTTTCTTCTCAATGTTTAATATTTATATTAACATTCGTTTTAGTTCTTTTTGTTCTTCTCTTTTTAGAGTTGAGGAAATTGAGACAAGAGAGGTTAACTTCCCCAATATCACCCATAGAGTAAATCTAGGATTTAAACCCAAGGAGCGTGATCGATATTTTCATCCTTGATGGGAATTTTGGTGGCTGAAAATATGTACTTGGAAAGGGAAAAAGACCTTTGATTAATCTTGCAGTTGTTTGGAGATGGAAAAATTTTCTTGTACATATGAACTTTGGACAAAAAAATGCTATTATTGTATCATAACCACTATGATCACTCAAATCATCACTAGGCATTATATGGCTTACTACACACAAAAGTAGGAATCTCCTAATGGATTGACAAAATGCCATTAAATTCAGTTTTGGATTTATGAAAGTAGAACTAATCCAGTTTGGTATATGAAGGGTTACAGCAGCTTCCTTCTAATGTCTGTTTAAAGAAGTGATTTTAGAATTAAGCTGTTACCATTTTCTATGACATTTATGCATGACCCTAGACTGCTAATAGAATGACTCCACTGCATTGCATTAGCAATGTTAGCAGCAATGCAAAGTTGTGTAATTGATTGTTGGTGTTGGATGAATATGTCTAATAAGCAGCTGGAAGCAGTGTTTCTGTTCTGTTTCCAAAAGTGATAGAAATAGCCCCCTTTTATCATTGCCAAGGATGAGATGGGGGAGAACAGAACCACCCTCCCTCCCAGGGCCAGAGGAACAGTGCTAGGAAATGGTATTAAATACCATCAAAGGCCCAGAGCACTTAGGCAAGGAGAGGAAAATGATGTCTTAGAAAATGAATGCGCGTTCAAAAAGGTCCCTCTACCTTGTAGCCCTGTTTTGTTTTCTGTTTAAATATTTTCTTCAACATTCAGTAATTCAACAAGCAAACATTTATAAAGCATTACTTAGACTCCTACAGTGACCCTACTGAACTAGATTTTGTGAGGACAACAAAGGTGGTAGAGGACGTATCTACTCTTGAGAGATTTATAGTCCATCCAGATTGGCAGGCAAGATGTACATAAAATATGAAACCCCTAGTGTTCTTTGAATCAAGGTGGAATTTAACCAAGTGCTATACTCTGTGATGCAGGTAACAAATGCTAGGGAGAATCTAGAATTTTTTTTTTTCTTTTGCTATTATCGCATAAAAATTCCCTGGGTGGCACAAATAATTAACACACTTGGCCACTAACCAAAAGGTTGGTGGTTTGAGGACACCCAGAGGTGCCTTGAAAGAAAGGCCTGGAGACCTACTTCCAAAAAAATCAGCCACTGAAAACCCTAGGAATCTGTTCTACTCTGACACAAATGGGTTCACTATGAGTTTGAATCGACTTGACAGCAACCAGTGCTAGTACAGGTCTTATCGTATAAAATAGCTTTTGTCTTATTTTTTTCCCAAGTTAAAAATAGCACCATCTTCCACCACATCCCTTCTTATACACAAATACATTTCTTAAAAATAGTTTATGGCATAATTGTGAAGAGTAGGAATGTGGGACAAAGAACTAGGTTTGGCTTTTTGTCTATGGTTTATGATAATAGCCTGAGCAAGTAAGGTAGCTTTTGTTTTTCTGGTGGCTTAGTGGTTAAGAGCTATGGCTGCTAACCCACAAGTCTGCAGTTTGAATCGACCAGCTACTTCTTGGACACCATATGGGGTAGTTCTACTCTGTCCTATAAGGTCAATTATGAGTCAGAATTGACTCTATTGCAGTGGGTTTGGTTTTTTGTTTTTCTCAAACGGCCCAGGCAACACTTATACATGTGTAAATGAGTTGCGAGTCCCCAACTCATCACCTTGGCAATAGGTCTCAGAAAGGGAAGGGGCATCATGAGGCCTGAATAGGGTTAAAGAGATAATTTTCTGGGTTGATGCCAAAGTGTCTGTCCCGCCTTCCCCAAAGATCAGTTGGGCATGTGGTATGTCACTTAGGTTTTAGGGTATAAAAATGGCTGGTGCTAGGTGGAAGCATGTGTAGCATACGTTTCCAGTCTACCTAACTAGGCCTACCTGGTCGCGGAGGACTGGTAGAAGGTAGGTTTCTTTTTTTTAAGTCCCTCACCTACAGTACAAAGTAGGGTGCATGTAGAAATAATCATCTCTGTACAGGTTTTGTACAGATAACCTTCTCGAGTTGGCAGGATGCTCAAAAAAAATGGATCTGCATTTTTTCTGGTGTGCTGTCTGCTTCTTGTAAGTAATAAAAGCTCTGGAAGCGTCTGGTATGTTCAGGGTCTGATGGAAAGGATGTGATATTCATGGATCAATCACTATCGGGGATTGGTGCCCTTTTTCTAATGGACCCCTGGCTGGGACAAACCGTGAGTGTTTCACAAGGAGCATGGATGGGGTTCTGTTTGTTTAAAAATAAGATTTCTACAAAATTAAATTTGTGGACAAACTCATTTAGCTTTACTTGTATTTCATGAATTGGGGAGTGTCTGGTCTGAAAGTTAGACAAGAGCTCCGAAGAACAAGCGGGGGAGACCAAAGTTAAGTGGACAAAGTGGTGTAAGAACAAGGAAGTAACTTTGGACAAGAAGTGATTGGTTAGTTCTAAGTTACTTTCCTTATATTGCATATTGGAACTATAGCTGAGGTGGCATATGCAGATTGGTTGACTTAGGTTTTGGCTCCTGGAGAGGTCAGGAATTTACAGGAAATAGGAACTAGCTAGATTTTGGTTTGTTGATGTGGGGCTTAGCATAAATGACTCTGTCTTGGACCTACTATAAAAAACTCTGTCTTGGACCTACTATAAAAAAAAAAAATTTTTTTTTTTTTTTTATAGTCAGGTTAAAATCGAAAAACAAAAAACAAACCAAACCTGTTGCCATCAAGTTGATTCTGACTTATAATGACCCAGTAGGACAGAGTAGAACTGCAGCAAAGGGTGTCCAAGGAGCAGCTGGTGGATTCATACCACCAACCTTTTGGTTAGCAGCCATAGCTCTTAACCACTGAGCCACCAGGGGTCCACAGTCAGGTTAACAGGTGTTAAAAATAACCAAAACTCAATGAAATTTAAATAAGGTTTATTCTAAGCAGTTATTCCATATGCATGTAGAGAGACCATTTTGATTCCAGAAAAAGCAAATGGCTCAAAGAAGCTAGGTACAATGAGTCTTATAAAGAGAAGACAAGGGAGAAATACAGATCAACCATTGGCTAGTCTTAACATGATTGATTGAACTGTGCCCTCACCCTTTTACAGAGATCAACTAATATCAGGTCACAAGATGCTCTCTACCCTTCCACTTAGCCATATCATTTGAAATTCAAATTTAGTAAGCCTGGCTTTGAACAGGAAAGAAAAGGTTTGCAACTCTGGTGAAAGAAAAGCCACTGGAAGATTAATCTGGTCAGGAATTTCTTTAAAGTGAATATTTAGTTTTGTGAGTAAGAAAACTCCCAAATCAAAGCAAGATATCTTCTATTAATTTTTTTCTTTGACATAGGGTTCCATAAGGGTGATCCAACAGAATGTGGAAATTATCAAACAATATCATTAATATCATACATGAGTACAATTTTGCTGAGATAATTCAAAAGCAGTTGCAGTGGTACATTGATAGGGAAATTCAAGCCAGATTCAGAAGAGGATGTGGAATAAGAGATATTATTGCTGATGTCAGATGGATCTTGGCTAAAAGCAGAGACTGCCAGAAAGATGTTTACCTATGTTTTACTGACCATGCAAAGGCATTCAACTGTGTGGATCATTACATTGCAAAGAATGAGAATTCCAGAACAGTTGATTGTGCTGGTGAGGAACCTGTACATAGACCAAGAGGCAGTCATTTGAACAGAACAAGGGAATACTGCATGGGTTAAAATCAGGAAAGGTGTCTTTCAGGGTTGTATTCTGTCACCACACTTATTCAATCTGTATGCTGAGCAAATAATCTGAGAAGCTGGACTCTATGAAGAAGAATGTGGCATCAAGATTGGAGGAAGATTCATTAACAATCCCCTGTGTGCAGGTGACACAACCTTGCTTGCTGAAAAAGAAGAGGACTTGAAGCAATTACTGATGAAGATCAAAGACTACAGCCTTCGGTATAGATTATACCTCAACATAAAACAAAAATCCTCACAACCGGACCAATTAGCAAAATCATGGTAAATGGAGAAAAGGTTGAAGTTGTCAAGGGTTTCATTTTACTTGGATCCACAATCAATGCCCATGGAAGCAGCTATCAGGAAGTCAAATGATGTATTGCACTGAAAAATCTGTTGCAAAGGATCTCTTTAAAGTGCTCAAAAGCAAAGATGTCACTTTGAGGGCTATGGTGTGCCTGATCTAAGCCATGCTATTTTTAATCGCCTCATATGCATGGGAAAGCTGGACAATGACTAACAAAGACCAAAGAATTGAAGCCTTTGAATTATATTGTTGGCAAAGAATATTGAATATACCATGGACTACCAGAAGAATGAACAAATCTGTCTTGGAAGAAGTAGAGCCAGAATGGTGCTTAGAAGGGAGGATGGTGAGACTTCATCTCAAGTACTTTGGACATGTTATCAGGAGGCACCAGTCCCTAGAAAAGGATATCATGCTTGGTAGAGGATCAGCAAAAGAGAGGAAGACCCTCAGTGAGATGAATTGACACAGTGGCTAGACTGATGGGCTCAAGCACAGTAACGGTTGTGAGGATGGCGCAGGACCGGGCAGTGTTTCGTTCTGTTGTGCATAGGCTTGCTGTGGGTAGGAGCTGACTCGATGGCACTTAACAAGAACACAGGTTCCATTTCCCAATAGCTCTGGGACCTTGGCTGAATTATTCAAGTTCTTGAAGCTGCAGATTTCTTACATGTGAAATGAAGAAAATAACAGTAGTTACCACCTAAAGTTTTTGTGAGGATTACAGGATATAATGTGAAGCATTTAGCACTTTGTATAATATACAATAAGCACTCAATGATAGCTTTTGGTGTTATTATTAATAGTAACATTGAAGAAATTGAAAATCAAATTGTAAGATATCAAAATTAAAAAACAGACTACTCCTAATTCTCTCAAACTCAGCACCTGATTACATTTTGGTGTATTCCAGTCCTTGACATTTACATAAATTATTTCTTAAAAAACAAAATTGTAAATCCTCAATTATCTCAGAAATGTCCATTTTGTGGATGGGAAGGTTTTGTCTAATATACTTCCTCAGCCCCTTGTGCAGAGCGGGAATTTAACAATTACTTGTTGACAAAAAAAGCCCTCCCCTGGCTAGATCTTCCTTCAGCTACGCCTGACTTTGCTTTTCATAGATGAACTTCCTGAGAGGTTCCTGTGCCTTTGAACTCCCAGATGGTCTATAAACCACTGTGAATGGCTTTTGGTGCCCATCATTCCTCTTAACAGCTCTTAACGTGGTTATCATGCCTTCCTTGCCCCTAATTCCAAAAGAAGAACATCCTCAATCCTTACCTTCTAAGTGACCTTGGAGGCACTTGGAGTGCTATTAACTGCCCCTGCTCCTGGAAACATATATTTCAGATTCTCCCATCACCTCTCCTTACTCCAGTCTTGTCTTTTCCAGGCCCTTCTCCACCTTTACAACCAAAGTGACCTTCCACAGAGTGAACTTGATTGTGTCACACCCAACTTAAAACCTTAACTGTGTTCTATTAAGTTGCAGATAAAGCCAGTGTTCTTTAAATAGCTTACTGTGGGATTCCTGACCTGGGCCCGTTTTTCCCACTTCTCATCACATGCTGTCCTTCCTGGTGGGTTGGCCATGCTGCCATACTGCTCTGTTTTCCTTGGTACTGCCTGAAACCCTCCCATTGTTCATCATCCCCAGCCCCTACACCTTCTCTTGGTTAACCGCGTTGATCCTTTAGGCCTGAACTTGGAGAACGCTTCCTCAGAAAGGTCTTACTGAGAGCCTGCTGTATTCTCCTAGGCCCCTGTGTTTATTTCCGTGTAGCACTTATCACAGATGGAAGTGGTGGTGCAGTGGTAGAATTTTTGCCTTCCATGTGAGAGACCTGGTTTTATTCCTGGCCGATGCATCTCATGCGCAGTCACCACCATCTGTCAGTGGAAGCTTGCATGTTGCTGTGATGCTGAGCAGATTCAGTGGGGCTTCTGGACCAAGCTGGACTAGGAATAAAGGCCTGGTAGTCTACTACTGAAAATCGGTCATTGAAAACCCTATGGATCACAATGGTCAGATCTGCAACCAATCATGGGGATGGTGCAGGACTGGGCAGTGTTTAGTGTTATTGTGCATGGAGTCACAATGAATTTGGCCTCACCTGATGACAACTAACAACAACAGCGCTTATCACATGCTATAACTGCCTGACTAACTAAACCAAACAAAAACCCATTGCCTTTAAGTCGATTCCAACTCACAGTGACCCTATAGGACAGAGCAGAACTACCCAACAGGGTTTCCAAGGCTGTAATCTTTACGGAAGCAGACTGCCACATCTTTCTCTTGTGAGTGGCTAGTGGGTTTGAATCATCAACCTGTCTGTTAGCAGCTGAGTGCTTAACCACTGTACCACCAGGGCTCCTTACTACTTGTTTGTATTTCCCCACTGGATTATATACTCCTTGAAAGCAGGGATAACTTTCCCTTCATTTGTATCTCTAGAAACTGGCAGGATAACTGGCATATACTAGGGTCTCAAGATTTGTTGAATGCATGAATAAAAACCTATTGCTTCTTTTTTTTTTTTTTTAGCAGAAGAGAAAAACATTTTGCTAAGCTTGGTGGTTAGTTTAATAACATTGGGCAAGTAAGTGTGTAGATCTGTCTAATTTTAAATATTGTCCAAACCAAAAATCGGAGCAGCCACGATCGAGTTGATTCTAACTGCATTCCACAGAGTGTTCAATGGCTATGATCTTTTGGAAATAGATTGCCAGACCTTTCTTTCAACTCACCTCTGGGTGGATTCAAACTGTCAATCTTTCGGTTAATAGTCTAGAGCTTAGCCGTTTGTGTGCTCCAGGAGCTCCTTAAAAATTGTCCAGAAGATACTTACTCTTGGTGTGCAAATATGCCACTTTACCTACTTCTGTTGAGGGCAAATTTCTTAGCCTCACACAACTTTGTCCTGCAAAGTACCCACTGCTGTAAGCAAAATTCAAAACAGATAACATGTAAATTAAAGACAGTATTTTTATTATGAGTAGCTTTTACTTTCTTTCCCCATCTTTGGAGAACCCAGTCTGAAAAGAATCAGGTATGTTCGCATTATTTTGGAAGCCATGCACTCACGATCACCTCGTGAAGTTACATAAATGGGGGGAACAGGAAAGGAATGGGTCCGAAAGGAGATTGGTTTTCGTATGGTAAACTAAATTGGTATTTTTAGCTTCTTGAAGAACTGAGAGCTAGTATTGCTGGCTTCGAAGCTATCTTTTTTTCTGGTGCAAGAGAGCAGGTAAATTTGTACGTAAGAAAACCCTGGAAAAGTTCTTAAGTGGACACCAATTCTGCAAAAGTACTTGAAACTCGGGAGGATGTAACTCTTCCAAAACCTGGGCATTAGAAGTCTGGCACCGCAGGCCCTTCAGATAGAAATCGGGGTCTGCACTGGGAATGGCTGCAACATGTCTGTAAAGACATATTTTTGGTTCTGGCAGTGAGCCAGAAGTAGAAATAATTTCGTCTGCTATTAATTTGCATGTTTATTGTTAAAAGCTGATTTTATGTAACAGAAGAGATGCAGCCCAGGGTTTTCTGAAGATTTTTTTTTTAAACATCCAGGCATAGTCAACATTTGAATTTTTTAAAGCATCCCACACACTGAGGATATTCATAAGCATCCAACTATAGAGAATGGAAATTAGAACTTACAAAAAAAAAAAAAAAAGCCACTGGCATACTCTACGTTTTAAATTAAAAATATGAAGACTCTTATAAGGAAACTCCATGGTGTCCCAGGTTACCCCCATTTTTTGACATAACAACAAAGAAAACAGAAGTAAAAGGGACATGTTCTCTTCAGTTTGAAATTAAAAATATAAATTAAAAAACCAAACACCTCTGAAAGTTCTTTTATAAAATTCCTCTATTTATTGAAAAAATCTGCCCAGCTGAATTTTCTTTGATATTTTGTTGACTGTGCTTGACTTACGATACCTATAAAAACTGACATGTGCTTTGGTGTCTGTGTGTTCCCAGAGCAGAATTATATCAGGGCCTGATGTTAAAGCACTCTGTAGTTACTGTTATCAAACGCTGAATCTCATTTTAGCTGTGATAAAAGACCCCTAGTATTAAAACACTGGCTTTATAAATGATAGATGCAAAATATATTTTTCAAACCATGCCCTTTGTGGTAGAACATGACTTGCTTACTATGGAAATATCTCCAGCTGCCTAGAAATGCTGCCTAGCAACCCCTGCAAACACAGAAAATCTAATATCATCTCCCAGTTGCTTGTGGGTAGAAGGATTATTAAAAATATCAGTCAGAAAAAAAGACTAGGAAAGTTTGTTCTTGGGAAAGACAACAACTAATACTTTCTAGTCTGATTGTACTTCTGCGCCCCCTTCCCCACAGAATTTCAAGCCCTTCGCGTGTATTTTCCCATTAATGCTCTTGTTACCAGCTTTCAACAGCGCAGAAAAGAGGGTGATTTGAAAAGGTCATGCCCTTGCCATCAGAAGATTCAGTTTTTCCCCCAAGTCCCCTAACTCAAAGCTGCTCTCCACTTTGGTGAACAGCAGGCAGCGGTGGCAGCTTTGATAACTGCCTGTTGCCACAGCTGCCGGCTTCCTCCAGACCCAGCAATTTCTGGGTGGACTGGGAACGATTTGTAGTTGGCTGCTGTCCTGATTCTGTTCTGCTGGTCAGCCAAGGCTGTGGGCACCTCGTTCCTGGAAGAGCACCCCGAACTCTGTCCTCTAGTCCGATGCCCTTGCTTCGGCCCACACATTCCCCTCCATGATGACACAAAGCTTGGAAAGGCTCTTGCCTGTGCACCAGGCAGATGTGTGTTCTGTGTTATAAAAAAAAAAAAAATTTTTTTTTTTTTTTTTTTTTATAGGCAGAGTAAAATCACTCCCTGGGCTCTGGCTTTATCCAAAGTCACTGCTGTTGTTTTGCTCATGTTAGAAAATTGTTATAGGTAGACAATTGTTGCCATCAAGTCAATTCTGACTCATGGCGACCCCATATGTTACAGAGTAGAACTGTTCCATAAGGTTTCATTTGTGTGACAGAAAATGAATCTTTCTAAACTTATCTGAGCTCATGAGTTGTATCCAAGCTGAAACTGACTATAGCTTTGAGTGTGAATATATTCTCCAGGTCAACTTTCAAAAGCCCATCTCACCCAGAATTTGAACTACTCTTAATAATTGTGCAATAATAAAACTAGCACCTTGCATTTCTGCAGTGCTAAAGTCTATAGAAGACTTTGACATGTGCTGTTGATTTGCATAACTGCCTTTGAGAGTGCTACGAGCTCCGTTGCTAACCAAAAAGGTGGCAGTTCGAATTCACCAGCTGTTCCTTGGAAACTCTATGGGGCAGTTCTATTCTGTTCTGTAGGGTCACTATGAGTTGAAATCAATTCGACAGCACCTAACAACAAGTGTTATGTGCAAAGAGCCCTGGTGACACAACGGCTAAGTGCTTGGCTGCTAACCAAAACGTTGGCAGTTCAAACCCACCCAGTGGCTCTATGGGGGAAGGGTTTGGTGATCTCCTGTAAAGATTACATCCTAGAAAACCCTACTGGGCAGCCTACTCTGTCACATGGAGTCACTAAGGGTCAAAAATTGATTTGACAGCACCTAACAACAGTCATAAGAGTGTTATCTTCATTTTATAGTATTAGAAGCTGATGCTCAAAGGGGTAGAATGACGTATTCAAGGTTAGCTAGTAAATAGAAAGACAGGTATTAAACCTGGGTTTCCTGATTCCAAATCCAGTGTGATTGTTAATAAGCATTTGGGTTGAAGCCCAATGTCAGACAAAGTGCAGGAGTGAACAGTGTAAATCTCCCTGAACTGGCACCCTGGACTGGAATCCCCTGTACAGTTTTGGGGGAAATCACAATCTCTGTGAACATGGCTTTCCTCACCCATTGTATTAGGAGTTAAGCCCAATCATCTCTAAATCTTAAAATTCTTAGTAAAGAATATAAGTGACATGGTAAAAGCCACATGCTAGTCACCATTGCTGTAAGACTTCAAAAGTTAGAAAAAAAAAAAAATCAAAACCCACTGCTGTCAAGTCTATTTCCACTCATAATGACCCTGTAGGATAGAGTAAGACTGTCCCATGGGGTTTCCAAAGCTGTAAATCTTTATGGAAGTGGACTACTCCGTCTTTCTCCCATGGAGCAGCTGGTGGGTTTGAACTGCTGATCTTTGGGTAAAGCCTCATACTAGTCATTATCGCTCTAAAAAACTTAAGAAGTAGTGGTGGTAAATTGATGGTTCATTAAGGAGGCAGTTCTCAGCTTCAGGATCAGTCTTCATTTGATCTCTTTTTCCCTGAAGAAATAATTTTTTTTTTCTCCGAAACCTTGAAAGAGTGAAGAGATCAGCCCGAATTTCCCACTTCTGTAATGTTAATTGTGGGCTTACTGTCATCCTGTCCTGTGCCAAGCATCTCACATGCATTACCTGAGTTAATCATCTCAACAAGCCTGTGAAGAAGGTGGTATTATATCTCCATTTCATTAAAGAGGACACTGCAGTTCAAATAGTTGTGTGATCTGATTTGCCCATGTTCACTCAGCTAAAAAGTTTCAGTTCTAAATTTGCAACAAGGAAGATCGACCCCTGTGCAGGGCTTTTGGCCATAATACTTTTCTGCCTCCAGGCCATGGAAGTGAGGGAACACATATAGATAATTCTTTAACCAAAATCCAAAATCAAACCTGTTGCCATCAAGTCAATTCCGGTTCATGGAGACCCCATATGTTACAGAGTAGAACTGTTCCATAAGGTTTCCTTGGAGGTAATCTTTACAGAAGCAGATTGCCAGGCCTTTCTTCCATGGTACTGCTGGGTAGGTTTGAGCTGCCAACCTGCAAGTTAATAGACTAGCACAAACTGTCTGTGTCATCCAAGAATCTCAACCCTTTAACAAAGAGGCCCTCATTTAAATGTTTGTAAGATCTTTATAGTTAAGATGGATTGATTATGCATGAACTTACTTGGATCTAACTACACACCATCAAGACCTGGGGTATAGTTTATTCCTTTTCCTTCTTTCTAATACTTTTCCTAACTAAAGCAGACCCCCTCCTTCTCCACACACACCCTTTACATAACCAAAAAAACCAAACCCAGTGTCATTGAGTCGATTCCGACTCATAGCGACCCTGTAGGACAGAGTAGAACTACCCCATAGGGTTTCCAAAGAGTGCCTGGTGGATTCGAACTGCCGACCTTTTTGTTAGCAGCCGTAGCTCTTAACCACTATGCCACCAGGGTTTCCACCCTTTACATATATACCATTAAATGCAAGCCCTTGACATGGACCCAACCATGGAGGACAAACAAGAGTGTATTTTATTTCTTCCTCAGTCATCTGAATGGGAGTCTGCTATTAGCCTGCTCACTAGTTTAGGTTCACTCGAAAATGGATTCATTAATGTCTCAGGAAATCCTCAGGCCCAATGACTATTACTAGATTGTTCTAGCCCAGGTCCTCCAATATGGTTCATAACCACTTGCATTGGAATCACCAGAGGATATTTTTATCATGTGGATTTCTTTTTTTTCCTCTTTTTTTATTTTTTATTGTGCTTTTTAAGTGACAGTTTACAGTTCATATCAGTTTCTCATACGAAAACGTATACACACATGGTTATGTGACCCTAGTTGCTCTCCCTGTAATGTGACAGCACATTCCTTCTCTCCACCCTGTATTTCCCATGTCCATTCAACCAACTCCTGTCCCCCTCTGCCTTCTCATCTCACCTCCGGACAGGAGCTGCCCACTTAGTCTCATGTGTCTACTTGAGCTAAGAAGCACACTCCTCAACGGTGTCATTTATGTCTTATATATAGTCCAGTCTAATCTTTGTCTGAAGCGTTGGCTTCAGGAATGGTTTTAATTTTTGGCTAACAGAGAGCCTGGAGGCCATGTACTCTGGGGTCCCTCCAGTCTCAGCCAGACCATTAAGTCTTGTCTTTTTACTAGAATTTGAGTTCTGCACCCCACTTTTCACCTGCTCCATCAGGGACTCTCTGCTGTGTTCCCTGTCAGGGCAGTCATTGGTGGTAGCCAGGCACCATCTAGTTCTTCTGATCTCGGGCTGGTGGAGACTCTGGTTTATGTGGTCTTTTCTGTCTTTTGGGCTCATGTTTTCCTTACGTCTTTGGTGTTCTTCATTCTCCTTTGCTCCAGGTGAGTTGAGACCAATTGATGCATCTTAGATGGCTGCTTGCTAGCTTTTCAGACCCCAGACGGCACTCACCAAAGCGGGATTCATGCAGGTTTCTGAGTCCTACACAGACTGTTGAGTCATAAGCTTTGGAAAGATGGAACCATGAAATCTGCATTCTTAAAAACTGCCAGGGAATTATTGAACACAGTGAAGTTTGAGAATCACTCAATATTTTGAATTTTCAAAATATTAATTCCCACAATGGTGCATACTCCCTCTCTGCTCCTCCATTTCATGTCTTCCTCTTTTCTGCTGCCTTTCTCCCGTCTTCTCTATTTATCTCTTGCCTTCTGCTGCTACCACTTCTTGCTGCCTCCTTCTTCCTATTTTAGGAAGAACAGAGTTATACAGGAAAGAGCTATTTGCTCCCTGAATATCTGCAAAGTTTACACAGCACTTACGTATCTTTCAACTTGGTAACTGTCCAGTATGGTCTTTGAAGAGGTGCTGTGCATACTTTATGCACTGCTGAATTTCAATTCCGTGGAAATCATTTCCGCATCTAGGCTGGCTTTTTGCAGATTAGATAGAGTACAGGTCTGCAGCACTTTGAGCCTCCATCAAACTGGTCTCTCGATCTCTCTTTTCTCATTTTGCTTGTTTCCCCTTTATTTTACTCCCCAACTTCTATAAGCACTACCCTTATCAGTTCATAAATAACTCCTTTCTGGCATGCTTCCTCTAACTCTCTGATATCCATGGTAACCAGGCCACAGCTAGCACAAGTGTCATAAAGATATCAGTTCATGAGAAGCCCTGGAAGGACTTGGTTTTCTATATTCTTAAAAATCTCTGTGTGTGGTCATTTACAAAGAAACTGCCACAGCCAGAAAGACAGACAGAAGTAGGCATTTATGGTACACAGTGCCCTGCTCCCCTGCCATCATTTAGGTCCAATCACTTTACCTCTGATTTCACTCAAAATCCTTGTGCCTTGTAGGGTTGAGCAGTCTGTGCACAAATAGCCAGGTGTTAGTCTGTCAGCAACTCAAACAACATGTCCTAGAGTGTGTTCTCCCCATTCTTTTGGTGGATAGGGGTGGTGTGGGAAGGTTTCCAAGATCAACTGGAAACAGACTCCATATTCTCTTCCTTTTGGAGTATCCCAGTGAGGAATCATTTAGGAGAGAAATATGGTCAATTTAGCTTAATCCACAGGTATTCTACCATAAACAGTTATTAATATGGGTTTCTATGGAACATAAATTGTAGAAATCTCTGGGAAATGCAGTTGAAGAATCAAGGAGTATCACCATGTAGCAAGCAGATTAACCATATTCTTTGCTTTTATTCATCTCTTTTTGGACCCATTTCACCTCTATTAAAGGAAGAATACCCAGAAAGAATAGGGGGAAAAAAAAGGTTAAGCTGACTTTGCTTAGAAATGGCTAACAAGCTTTTTAAATTGCTTCCTAAATTCAGTATTCATTCCTCAGCTGGACGTTGTAGGTCATCTACCATGTTGCCTCAACTACTTTTCCAACCATCACTTCTCCTGTGCCCCTAAGCATTCTCTCTGTTCCAGCTACCTGCCGCTACATGTGCTACACACTTAACGATCATCCTCATGCTGCCTGCCATGCCTCAAATGTCCCCTTTTTTTATCTTTCTCTTTTATGAAGCATTTCCTGGCTAACATTTTCCCCCTCCCTGCTTAATTAACGAATGTATTCGTTCAACACATGCCAGTTGAATGCTTACTATATGAAGAACTAGGTTGGGCCCTCATGATACAGTAATGAAGATGGACCTGGTCTCTGTTACTATGGAGATGTGACTATCTTCTGAACCCAAAATTACTTCGTTTATACTACTCTTGCAGTAATTACTTTTATCATTACCTCTTCTTATAATTTTTTATTTTGAAACAATTTCAAATTTATAGAAAAGTTGAATAGTACAAGTAACTACCATGTATCCCTCACCAGACACTCCATTTTAGTTTCCTTTCTAGCAACAGAATACAATCTAGTATGATGCTTTATACCTATTTGTTGTGCCACTGAAACCTCCTTCAACCTGGAACAGGTTTGTAGTCTTTCTTTGACTTTTCATGACTGCAGACATTTTCAAAGATTACAGGTCAATTTGAGTTTGTTTGATCTTTCCTCATGACAACACCTAGGTTAGGCATTTTGAGCCAGAGTTTCCTAAAGTGGTGCTGTGTTCTTCTCATTTCATCCCTTCTGGTGACATGTGATGTCTGTCTGTCTCATTGCTGGTAGTGTTAACAATGATCACTTAGTTAAGATAACGCCTGCTAGGTTTCTCCATTATAAAGTTATCTTTCTTCCCCTTTATTATAATAGGTTTTTTTTTTTTGGAGACTTTAGTAATATCTAGTTATTCATCCCACTTTTGTCTACCAGTTTTAGCATCCATTAATGTTTCTTGCCTGAATTAATCACTACTACAGTAGTTGTCGATGGTGATTTTTCTAATTCCCATTATTTATTAGATGACATTCTATAGTATGTGTTTATATTTATGTGTACTCAGGGATTTCTATTTTATTGAATGGGTAATAATCTTTCATAGGCATTACTTATTTTGATCCTTAAATTCTCCCAGATTTGGCCAGTGGTAGCTTCCAAGTCCTCCTCTCCCTCCTTGGAATCAGCCATTTTTTCAAGAAGCCTTTTTTTAAAATTCTTAAATGGGGAGTAGTGTTTAAAAATCAATGTCTGTGTGCCAGGTATGCTTATTGCTACTGAGATGTTGCTGTTCCCAGGCCCTCTCAGTGTATAGAGCAAGGAAATATATGTATATGATACATATGTATCTACTGTCTACACACATATGTATATACACACATTTACACCCATGTCTATTTCTATTTATACATCTTTCTCTCTAGATATATGTTGAAAACCATAAGCTTACCCTCATACCTTCAATTCCATTTCAACACTGCAGGATTCATTCTAACTTCCCCCTTTCTTACCTGTACCTCACTTCTTAGACAGTGGTAAGCCTGGCTCCTATTATCCTCAGTGTATTCACTTATTTGCTCAATATCTCAGTAAGCAGCCAATCTCCTGACCCTACTTGGCCACCACCCTGCTCTGACAACCACCTTATATGGACCCTGGTTGTTATTGGGCTGTCTTCCTGCCAGGGATGGGGGAAGAAAGGCAGGTTCATAGGTTTCTTTGTTTTTGGTATGTGTGTAAAAAAAACTTTTTTGTTTTTAAATCATATCTTTAATTATGCAACTCCTCTTTTACCTATTTACTTATTTTGTTATGCTTCTTTATATACACTAGATGAGCCCTGGCGTGGTGGTTAAAGTGCTTGGCGACTAACCAAAGGTTGAATGTTCAAGCCTACCAGCTGCTCTGTGGGAAAAAAATGTGGCAGTCTGCTTCTGTAAAGATTTACAAGCTTGGTGCAGGACAATAGACTTGGGGGACATCTACATCAATTGGCACAATACAGCCTATAAAGACAGAGTTCTGTGTCCTACCTTGGTGAGTATCATCTGGGGTCTTGCTTGCATGCAGCCATCTAAAATACAACTATTGGTCTCTTACCATCTGGAGCAAAGGACAATGAGGAAAACTAAAGACCCAAAGGAGCAATTAGTCCAAAGGACTAAAGAACCACATGAATCACAGCCTACATGACCCCAAGACCAGAAGAACTAGATGGTACCTGGCTACCACTATGGATCACTCTGACTGGGATCATAACAGAGGGTCATGGACAGAGTGGGAGAAAAACTGCAGAACAAAAACTCAAATTAACAAAAAAGACCAGACCTACTGGTCTAACAGAGACTGAGGGAGCCCCCAAGACTATGGCCCCAACACACCCTTCTGAACTGGAACAAAAGCCATTCTCAGAGACCGCCCTTCAGCCAAACCATAGACAGGCCTATAAATAAACAACATCCGAGAGAAATGTGCTCCTTAGAACAATCAATTATATGAGATCAAAAGGGCAATATTTACCCAAAAGCAAAGATGAGAAGGCAGAAAGGGGTAGCAATTTAGGTTGAATAGGATGAGTGCTGACACATTGTGGGGAAAGAAACAAATGTCATGGAACACTTTATGTACAAACTATCAGATGGAAAACTAATTTGCTCTGTAAATTTTCACCTAATGCACAATAAAAAACAAAAACAACTCATAGCCAAAATGCAAAGAACTAGAAAATGTATAAAAAATAAACCAACAAAAGCTAAGAGCATCATTAAATAAAGTGCTAGCCCCACTCCTCATGAAAATTCCAATTAAAAAAATGTACAAGGAATATGAAAAGATAATCACAGAAGAACAAATGTTCATGGTCAATAAACATATATAAAATATTCAATTTCACTTTATTCAGTGAAATGCATAGTGAAACCAGATATTATTGTCAAGTATTTATTGCATTCCTACTCCATGCCACATGGTACAATCCATCCTTTACATTAATGATCTCAATTAAACCCTACAAGGTATGTGTTTATTGTTTTTCCTCTGTGAGGTAAATATGAGGTTTAGTCATTTGCCTAAGGACACCCAAATGATCAGTAGCCAAGCCCAGATACAAATGCTGGTCTGTCCAACACTAAAGGGTAATATTATCTCTCATTTATTATTATTGTTATTATGCTATAAGTGAAAGTTTACAATTCAAGTCAATTTCTCATACAAAATCTTATACAAACATTGTTATGTGACCCTAGTTGCTCTCCCTACAATGGGACAGCACACTTCTTCTCTTCACCCTGTATTTCCCATGTCCATTCAACTAGCTCCTGTTCCCCTCTGCCTTCTCATCTCACCTCCAGACGGGAGCTGCCCACATAGTCTCATGTATCTACTTGTCTTTCACTTATTTTTAATATCACATACATATATGGGTACGTATATGCTGAGCAGAACTTAGTGTAGTACTTGAGCAGAGTAATACACATTAACAGCCTTAAAAGGGTTCATAGTCTTTGAATCAGCAATCCCCTGTAAGCATAGAGAGAAAGAGAGAGAGGGGGAGGGAGGGAGGGAGGGTAAGAGAGAGAGAGAGAGAGCGATTTATATCAAGGAAATGGCTCACGAAGTTGTAGAGGGTGGAATGTCCCAAGTCCATGGTCAAGCTGGAGGCTTCTCCTAACTCGTGTAGCTGCAAGGCTGGTGAACCCAAGATTGGCAGGTAAGCTGCTAGCTCAAGTCCCAAGAACCAGAGGTCAGGGACTTGAACCAGCTGCAGGATCCAGAGCAAGCAAAAGCCCATAAGCCTTGCCAAAAAGTCCACCTATATTGGATGCAGGCCACACCCCCAAGGAATCTTCAATTGATTGGCTACTTATAGCAGATATCATCATTGAGGCAATCACATTATTATATGACTGCCAAACTACATCATAACTGCGAAACCACTGAGAATCTTTTCCCAGCCAAGTTGACACACAACCTTTACGATCACGGGTATCCATTTAGCTAAATTGATTGTTTTTCTGCTCTCAGAACTCACCTGCTCTTCACAGAACTGTTTGGACTTATTATTGTGACATCGCCTACAAGTAGCCCCAGCCTACACAAACCTCTCACCTGAAGTGTCTTAGGATCAGCTTGTGGGAAATGCAAAGGTCAGAAATTTATACAGTAGAAAATCTTCCATAAGCTGAATAATGTCCTTAATGAGGAAGATAAGAAGAAAAAATGGCATGGATGAAACAAAGGAGGCATTACAGAGATACATTTATGTAACATGGTTGAGGATGCTTGTTTTTTCTAGCACATAAAATACTATGCAATGAATACAATTGGTTTGAAATAGAAACAGTTAACTAATTGATAAGGGAGATATGTATAAAACTTCAGTGTTGAAATTTGTAAAATGAAACAACAGGCAATTGTAAAAAGTAAGTTTTAAACTTAATGGTGGAATTGTTTGGGTGTAATTTGGCTTTGGAAACCTTGGTGGTGTAGTAGTTAAGTGCTACGGCTACTAACCAAAAGATCTGTAGTTCGAATCTGCCAGGCGCTCCTTGGAAACTCTACGGGACGGTTCTACTCTGTCCTATAGGATTGCTATGAGTCGGAATCGACTCAAAGGCAGTGGGTTTGGTTTTTGGTTTTTGGTAATTTGGCTTTAATATATATACATCTCATACCCTGTTGGCACTTTGCCTGCTGTGGGATAGTATTCACCAGGCTATATTTACATTCCGACAACTTCAAGCCCCCACTACTTGGTCAGCAGGATTTCCACTACCTTTTCAGAACTCTTCAAATGGTTCTCATGCCTAAATAGGTCTGTAAATCAGTCATCATTCTTGTTGTCCCCGCCATTTTTATTGTTGTCTTAGGATGACTTCAAGTATGTCTTCCTTGAAGTCATTCTCCATAACCACTGGCTATTCTCACCCCTCTGCTGGCCTAATAAATTAGTTTTGGGGCCAACTTAATTTATAGTCTGGCTGTGATAGATTAAAGAAATGATGACTGATGTCTGATAGCACATCAGCCAAGGTTAAAAATGCAATTTCCGGTTCATTAAATGCCACAGAAAAGGTCAAACTTCAATAATTGTATAATCTACTAAGATGGATTCTCAAGAGGTTTGGGTAAGCTTGCTTATGACAGGGATGTGCACGTTCGGGGAGAGATGACCTCCTTATGTTTTTTAAATGCATGTTGATTTAGGAAAAAAAAAATTTTTTTTTTTTTATTTAGGGAGGTTTTTTTTTTTTTCTTAATTTCTGTGTTCCTTTCTTTCTTTTTTTAAAACCATTTTAGATTACTTGGAGAGATTCACTAAGAAACAAGTTTGGCCAAAACAAGATATGAATTAATTTTCTTCTTTTGCAAGCATTAGTGAGACTCCCTGGAATGGAAAACAGAGGCTCATTTGGCCTGTGGAATCATAAAAGATCATAAAAGATGTATATATCTCATGGTTTTGATGGCATTATGGAAGTAGGCGACATATTTCAAGTTCTGCTTATGCAGTTCTGCTTACAGGAATAGCTTTCACAGAAAGTTATATAAATAAAATCTCTTTCTACAATATAACATTGTTTCTCATTCTCTCCCAAATCAACCTTCAATTACCATGGCAACACACGTCCCATAAGAAACAGTGGAGACCACTGTCCATAGAAGGAGAGAGTAATCTGTAGGTTTGTCCTCAGGTGCCTCATTTAGTGATCCTAACTTCCTCTTCTCCTGGAATACACAGACTGGGCTGGTGAGCATTTTAAATTCCTTGTCTGAATTAAGGCACTAAGAATGATATGAATCCACCCAACTGTCCAGTATCTATGAATCAAGGAAACGGTGGAAACCGAGATTAATGTAGTTGTGAAAAATATGTTTTTTTCAGAGTAAAAAAGAAGTGGGTTGGAATCTTAGCTCTGCCACTTCCTGGGCAAATATCTTCACCACTCTGACCTTAGTTTTCCTGTTAGTCAATTGATGGTAATAATACCACATAGGCAGGGGTGGATTATCCAATAGGCAATGTAACCACGGTGCCTACCTCGTTTACCAGATCATCTTTACTGGACAATTTCACATTTTTCCACCACTTCTACATATGGTATGGTTGGCATCTGTGATTCTCCCCTAATCCCACAGCACCTTCCTACAGAATCAAAGCCTCTTTTCAGTTGTACAGTCCCCGATAGGGACGGATTCCCCAGTAAGCAAGATAAGGACCAGTTTGCTTGTGCTTATTTACTAATCTGTAGTGACCAAAAAACTTTTTTTTTTTTTTTTTAGTGACCAGTTTCACATGGATTTTACCAAAAGCAAGGTAGGCACGGGCTTACTTGTGTTTACTTACTAATCTGTAGTGACCAATTTCACTTTGGTTTCATGAAACCACATAGGGTGGTTGTGAGAATCACATGAGATAATAGCTACAAAGTGCATGACACAGTGCAGTGTCTGGCATCGAATACGTGTTCAGAAATGATAACAATTATTGTAATTAATAACATATTTGTAGAAGAGGAAGAATTCCAACTTTCGTTATCTGTCTACACCCAATGAGACTATAGAAGTTCTAAGTCAAAGGATAATACAGGTTATTAGATGGGTAACAATAAACTCAGGTACAAAAATATGGGACGTTAGTGCTATCAATGAACCATCTTAAAGAGGATCAGAAGAGGAGAGAGGGATGCAGGCAAACTGTGATCTGGACTTAGGATATTCACTGCTTTCCTTTGGCCATTATGCTAGATGGCCAGTATTGCTCTTCCCTTTCAGTTTAAGTGTCACCTCTCCTGGATCTCCTTTGCCTCTTCCATGGGAGATTCATTAGGATTATCATTTTAAGGCTCATCCAATTAAGTAATTTCATTACTAAATAGGAGTTAATTTAGTAACTCCATTACTAAAAAACAGAGCAACCTTAAACACAGGCGTTCAGTGTACTGTGTAGAGTGTGTCATGTTTACTCAATCAGCTTGTGAGTAAGAACAAAGAAGCACTCTGTGTAGAATATCCTTTAAAGAACTTTGTGAAAGAAAGGCTACTTTGAGCATGGTAGCTGGAAAGGCCAATAACGTCAAGGAAACACAGCCTTTCCCTCAGGAACACCGGAGTGTCTTTGAAGACAAAGAGGATCAAACCTGTGGAAGACGATTGAAGATTCTGAGAAGGAAATGGATAAATGTAAGGACTAGATCCTTTAGGAGTAAGCAATGGACAGCATTTTATAATTTTACTTCCTCAATATTGGAAATAATAGCGCTTGTTAGAATGGTGATGTAGCCTTTGCAAAATGATCTCAGGTATGCAGAGGACTCTATCCACAACTTTAGGACTGAAAATGAAGGCTGACGGTCCTGAGCATGACCTAGCCTACAAGAATTCCCCATCAGAAACACTTTTAAGTAGAATCTAAGCGAATAGAAAGAGCTTAATTCCCAGGTTAGGTTAGTTTTCTGAGAGCGGGACTGCTTATGGATATTCTGCATCAACCTGTGGCACTCTGCTGCCCAAGTGTAGTAAATGCTCCCATCAGAATGCAGAACTTGAAAACAGGGCAATAAGTAACACTTCTGGGCTGTCAGTGTGGAGCGATCCCTGCTCCCATCGTCCTGGTTCTACTGTTTTATTCTAAAGGGCAAATGAGTTCTGAGAGTATTTATGTTCTATTTGGATTAACTAATTGAGATTTTGGCCTTTTTCTCTAGTTGCCTGTTCCTTTACTTAAAATTAATTTGTTACAAGGCACAGTGAGTTAATTAGTATGATTAGCTCCCTCGTCTCCATACTTGCATTTTTTAAGAGCTTTAAAAGTCAAGGTACTGCTTACACAGATGATTATTTGCAGACAGTTAATTCTTGAGTTATTGTCTTGGGATGGCCATTATCATGTTATTTGCATGTCTTTTATATTTCCTGAGTCTTAGAAAGAAGCGTCTCACCTTTACATCCTATTAGAAGTTTTATTGTCAGTAAACATTAACAACAAGCTTCTGTTCTCTCAACCAACAGTTTTGTGTGGTATACTTTCAAAATACGAGATTTCAAATTCCAAAAGAACTGATTTCCTATACATAGGTTTAGGGAAGTGGTGGTAGTGACCTTTTCATTCGTGAGGTTGTCACCATAGTGAAAAATCAATGACTTTGTACCTGTTGAAAGTTTGATGCAGAACAGAAATGTGCACCACTAGGGGCCACTCTGATCTTAAAGCTTAAACCAACTGATGACAATTACAACAATGACAATGGCAGTGATGTCAATAGATAATTTATTTGTGGTAAAATGGTGGAAAAGTTTGTGTGAATTTAACCTCCTAAATTTGGGAGATTAAATTACAGGTTTGATGAGAATTTTTGTTTGAAAATGATTTTTTTTTATACTCCATGTAAATATTTGGTATTAGTTGACGTTACAAAGTCATTTCCAAAATCAGCAAATTTGGAAAAGGTGTGGTTTGATATAGGGAGCCATCAATTCAGCTTCGATATCAACCTTCACTACGACACTGGGAAAGCTATTTAACAGTTCTATTCTGGCCTGATTACCCACAAAGAGATAATAAGTTTATCTGCCTCTCAGGAGTGATATAAGGGAGAGTTGGTTAAAGTGTGTAAAGTGTCCTGATGACTCATACCAAACAAACCTGTTGCCATCAAGTAGATTCTGACTCACCGCATCCTATAGGACAGAGTAGAACTGCCCCATACAGATTCCAAGGAGTGGCTGGTAGATTTGAACTGCTGACCTTTTGGTCAGCAGCCAAACGCTTAACCACTGCACCACCATGGCTGATGACAGTAACTGTTAAATATTATGTAAAGTGATGTAATGACAGTAAAATCACTAGAATGCAAAAAAAGGAGGTGCTTGGTGATGAAGATACAATTTAAAATGTCATCCGTGTGTAGTATCAGTTATCTCTGTATAGAATATTTCTAAATAAAAAAAGTCAAATAAAATTTCCTTGAATTGTTGGTATTTGGCTTTAAATATAGTCACTGGTTCAGAAAACTCCACTCATGATTGGACTAATCTAATTGACCTAGGACTCCTGGTGGGAGAGCCATGGGCTCTCTCCTCTATCCAGAAGACTTTTCTGGGAAAAGTCTATGAAATTCTTGAAATTGTCAGCAAAGCTTAAGCAAACATACACATGTGTAGGCTAAGCAAATATACATAAGCCCATAGCTCTTATAAGAATCCCAGAGAAACCCATGCTCCAAAAAAAAAAAAAGGTTATACCCACTGTTGGCAATACCTAAGATCATATCAAACGGCCTGATTGATGGTAAAATTCAGTTAAAACTATCATCAAAAGTAACTTGAAGTGGGGAAAAAAATGACAATGGCTAACCCAAGGTCTGAACTGGAACTTTGCCTGGTCATTGTAGGAATTACAATGTATGTTACATAGATAAGAGGGTCAAGGATTTTTAATTTTTTGTTTGTTTTTAACTCTGTTCTCAGAACACCCCTTCCTCTTTGGGGTGCTTTTTTTGTTTCTGACTGTTCACTCTCAGAATTGAAGTCCCTTTTTCTCTAGCTTTCCTGAAAGCAAGGGTCTATGTGACGTTTGGAGTAAGTCACCTTACCTCTCAAAGTCACAATGCATGGGTGAATGGGAAGGCTACAGTTATAGAATAATTCTTCTTGGACTAGAACAGTTTCCAGGGAAAATGAAGCCAGAAGATATTAGTATTGAGGAATAAGCAGAAATGGCAAATTTAGTTAAAAGGGAAATGCTGCGACCTGGAGGCCCATATCGTGATGGCCACAATTTTAACGCTGGGTGTATTGTGGGTAAATAAGTTGGCTACACTTTCAGCGTAGATGAAATCAGAGTTTTCTCCAGCCGTGGTAGGAATTATGTCTGCATTTTACCCGTTCTCTAAGGGAGAATTCAGATTTTCTGACTGATTGACATTGAAAAACAAATGTTTTCAGAATAAAAAATTTTTGTTAGTCATCTTTATCCACATTTTGGTAAAATATTGATCCATGACTGGCTTCAGTCAATCATTCATGGGGTCATAACTGCTGTGTCTGCCTCGTCCGCTCAGGTGGGCTAACTTTCTATTGGTTGTTTTTATCATGTGATTCAACATTGCCTCTCTTGGGCTTTTGTTCTGTTATGCACTCCGGTAGAAACAGAATTCATTTGATACGTATGGTCTATGGCACCTAATTATTTTCCTGTCTCACATGCTGCACTGATATTTGCAAGTTTCCTAACATATGTATAATCACAGTTTCACTGTGAATTTAATTTACTTAAGTCTTGTATTATTTTTATCACCCAAAGATTTAAAATGTTAATAACGATGGCATGTGAATATTGTACTTTGGATTAAAATTTAAGGTAATGTATCCATTTAGACTATTAAATAATGATTCATCCTACAGAAAAGGAAATAGTAATAATATTAGCAATATTATTATTAGCAATAATAACAACCAAACCCATTACCATTGAGTTGATTCCTACTCCTAGTGACCCTATAGTACAGAGTGGAACTGCCCTGTAGGGTTTCCAAGGTTGTAATTTTTACTGAAACACACTGCTACATCTGTCTGTCACCAAGCAGCTAGTGGATCCAACCCCTGACCTTTCAGTTAGTCACTGAGCACTTAACCACTGTGCCACCAGGGCTCCTTATAATAACAACAGCATCAAATAAACAAATACTTAAATAGAACCGACTGCATACCAGGTACTGTTCTAAGCATTTTATATATATTTGCTGACTTAATTGTCATAAGAAACCTATCAAACAGATACTGTGGAGGTTAGATTTTAGATATAATCCAATCTTATTTTAAAGAAAGAGTAGCAAATACCTGGATATATATTTGGAAACAGTACCTTTACTTTGGGCTGTTGTGTTTCCTTATTTAGAGTCTGAATTTAAGGCCCCCAGGTTTGCATCTATCAGCTTACAGCTGACAACTGTCTCACCTGATATGTCAGTCAGCTCCCAAAAATAATATAATTTGCAAAGAGTTTATTAAAAAAAAATCAAGTAAGCTTTAGGAAGCAAACTTCCACACCTGGAATGACATTTGTCTTACGAGTAAGAAAAAGAGGATTTGAGAGACTTGAGAAAAAACAAGTTAAGTCTAAAGGTAAAGACAATAAGATCTGAAAGAAATAGAAACAATCTACCTTGTAATTAGCCTTGGAACTGTCTAATGAGAATCACAGGGTGATCTGTTAAAAAGAGTATGGCATGTTCCCTGGATCCCTGAAAGGTCTGTGTACATGTGTGGGGGAGAATGGACACATGAAACAAAGAGGGACGGGATGCAGGTAGTGAAGGTTTAACCTCTGTGATGAGGTTAGAAGAGTGTCAGAGAGCTACCAGGATAGCACTTATCCCCGAAGTAGGGTAATTGTGGATAGGAGAGGCAGGGAACTGAACACATTAATTTGATGTGGTAAGACCTGAGATGTTTAAGAGCTACAGTGTTGATTGCTATATTCAATTAGAATTTTTTTTTTGTGTGTGTGAGATATCCACTTTATGTCACCGCCTCTAAAAGATGTAGAGAAATCAGAGTGTGTGCTGAGACAAAAATACAATATTTTGTAGTTAATTCATTTGTTCAACCTACTTTTTGCCATTCATTGTGTTTGGCCTTGGGATATACCAATAAACCCTCATAGAGCTTATATTATAGATGATAAATAAAACATACAGAAGTTCCCAAACCAAAAAACCTATTGCTGTTGAGTCAATTCTGACTCATAGTGACCCTATAGGACAGAATAGAACTGCCCCATAGGGTTCCCAAGGATTCAAACTGCCAACTTCTTGGTTAGCAGCTGAGAGTTCTTAACCACCATGCAACCAGGGCTCCCATATAGATGTTAGGTGGTGATATTTTCTATGGAGAACAATAGGGCAAAGAAAGGTAATGGTGAATGTTATGGGTGGTTGCCATTTTATAGATGGCAATCAGGGAGGGTTTCATAGGGAGGGTTATGTTTGAGTTAAGGCCTAAAGGAGGTAAGAGTATGAACCATGAGGATAATTCAGGGAAATAATATTCCAGGCAATGCAAAAGCAATGGCAAAGACACTGAAATGAGAGCATACCTGGCATGTTCTAGAAATAACAAAAAAGTCAGTATGATTGGAGCTAGGAGATTGACGAGAAAAGCAGTAGGAAATCAGGTCAGACAGATTATGGTGTGGGGGGTAGAGATCGATTGGGCCTCGTAGGTCACTGAAAGTAATTTTATGCTGAATGAATGCTGAATAACTTTTATGCTGAATGAGGTAGGAAGCCACCTAAGAAGTACAACATGATCTGAATTACACATTTATAGGACCACTGTGGCTGATGTGTTGAAAACAGATTACAGGGGAGGAAAAAAAAAAAAGTGCAGAATGACCAATAATACTGGTGAAAAATAATTATAGTTTGACTAGCAGGGAACAATAGAAGTGGTGAGAAATTATGAGATTCTGGATATTTTGAAGATAAACTGACAGGATTTGCTAATGGACTGGATGTAAAGTGTAAAGAGAAAGAGATGAATGAAGAATGACACTAGATATTGAGTGACTGCAAAAGAAGTGTTTTTTTTTCTTAGCTATTTTTTTCTTTTTAATACCCAAACCATCCATTGCCAAAGCTTAAAAAAAAAAAAAAAAAGAAAAGACTTTTTACTTAAAAAAAAAAATCTGAAATTGCCAAAAAATTGATGAAGCAGGCCCCAGACCTGGCCTCTCCACCTGGCGACCTGCTCTCCCGTGGGCCTTGCTGCCAGGGCCCAGCCTGGCACCAGTGGGGAATAGAGAGAAGATTCGGAGCTCAGTTTTGAAAATTCTTAGTTTGAGTCTGAATTAGATATCCAAGTGGAGATGTTGAGTGGAGGGCTGGATATATTACTCTAGAGTTTAGGGGAAAGCCTAAGAAGAAGATGTAAACTTGGAAGTTCGGTAATGATTAGTCCTGTTTAACAAATATTTCTAGTTCCTCTCCTAATATGGTTTCATGTTAGAATTGTACTTTTCTGCTTGTGGTGACCATATGACTTGCTTTGACCAATTCCAACACAGTGAAAGTAATATGTGTTATTTCTGGGGTGGAAGCTTTAGGAATCAATGCACAATTTGTCACATTCTTTTCCTCTGCCACAGCAACTGGGAAAGCTTTAAATGGTAGCTGACAATGTGGGACAGAGCCCCCAACCTACCGCAGGCATGATTTAGACTATTCTGACTTGAATAGGAATCGTGATAGATAGATAGATAGATAGCTGTAGATTAATAGAGATAAAGATTGATAATAATTAGAAAAGAGAAGTTCCAGGGCAAGTAAGCCTGGGAGCATTCCAACACTGAAGGTTGGGGAGATGAAGAGGTACCAGCCAAGGAGACTGAAAAGGAACAGTTAAGAAAGTGTGATGTCCTGGAAGTCAAGCGAAGAAAGTGTTCCAAGGAGGAAATAATGTTCAAGGATGTCAAAAGCTGCTGGCAAGTTGCTAAGATGAGAAACATGGATTTAGCATTGTGGAGATTATTGGAGAGATTTGTAAGAACAGTTTTGATGGAGCAGTGGGGTAAAAACATAATCTAGAATGGGTTCAAGTGAGCAAAGGAATCAGACAGAGCAACTAAAGTCACCTATTTCAAGATGTTGACATGGGCCATAGCAGGAGAGGAAAGTGGGATCATGAGGGTTATCTATCTATCTATCATCTATCATCCATCTATCTATCTGTCTGTCTGTCTCTCATCTACCTACCTACCTATCCATCCATCCATCTATCTGTCTATCATCTATCTATAAAAGGTGATAGAAATATTGCATTTCAAGTACAGATGGGAAAATCAATGATATGGGAAGGAGGGGAGATCATAGGAGTGATATCCTTGAGTAGGTAGGATGGAATTGAAGCTAGCCACAAATGGAGGGGCTGGGCTTGTTAGGGAAATGGTAGTCATGATTTAAAGTGATACCAATCAGCATGATTGTGTTTTCTCCAGACGCATACCGCTGCCTGGGTACAGGTATGGAGTAGATTAAGAGCTGTATTCAACCAGGTTTGAAAGTGATGATTTGACTACTATTTTCAAGTATATCAATTGTTGTTCTCAATGTTTGTGGAAAACTAAATAAAAGCAATGAATTTTAATTAAAAAAAAAAAAAACCAGAAAGCCCCTGAGATATTTGAGAGAAGACATTCTTGGCCATTTAGGTAAAAAGAAAAGAAAAGAAAAGAAACAGTCCTGAAATCTTATTCCTGAAGGTTGGGGAGTTCCTCTTCCTACAGGCCTTCAATAAAAGACTAGATTGTTACTGTTCAGAAAGGTTTTTAGACCCTTTAGTAAAGAAAAGTAAGTAATTCGATTTGTTAATCCAAATACCTGCTGATTAGGATTGCTTTAAAAGTAATTTATACTCCCTGGGGAGCCCTGATGGCACAGTGGTTAAGACCAAAAGGTCTGCAGTTCGAATCCACCAGCCCATTCCTTGGAAACCCTATAGGTCAGTTCTACTCTGTCCTATAGGGTCTCTGTGAGTCTGAGTCAACTTGACAGCAGTGGGTTTGGTTTTTTAATACTCCCCTGGTGGTGCAAATGGTTAAGCACTGGGCTACTAACTGAAAGGTTGGGGGTTTGAGTCCACCCAGATGCACTTCGAAAGAAAAGCCTGGCAATCTACAACTGAAAAATCAGCCGTTGAAAACCATATGCAGCACCGGTCTACTCTGACACACATGGGATCACGTAAATTCTTAATTTGTGTTTTAGTTATTTTTTTATCTTCCTCCACCCATGAGGTGTATTCAATCACTTTTTGTCGGTAGCCTTTTAAGAGGTCACTCAGTAAATAAGGTAACAAGACAAGCAAAGAGTCTTTGACCCCTGACTCTCCCTAGTTAATGGCATGTGTATAATACGGGAAATTCACACTGGCTGAGCTTACAACAACGAAATGAGAAGAAAAAAAAATCATCCAGGAAGTGAATTTCATGACTGAATTATCAATGTTTGTATATAAAAAAAACAACTTAGCATCAATTTGTTGCAGTAGTTATAACAGGCCTTCACAAGGAATTTTAGGCTAGAAGAGAATTTGAGTTTGTTATAAACCAAATTGTGATGTTTGATTCAACTTGTCAAGGTTTCATCTGGAACCTTGAATCAGCCACTCTGATGAGAAAAGACATGACTAAAATTAGCATATTTAGGAATAAATTGCTGCACCAGAGCAACACTCAGCTGTGCCACATCTGTTCTGCGTGACTAGCTGTTCATGTGAGAGGATGCCAGGCAGAGAGTGCTGGGAGAACAGTATCAAAACCACGCAAAGTCAAGCGTTCATTTGTGTCTTTGAAAATAGATAATTTTAATGGAAAACAATGGTAAGTGAAAAAAGTCACAAACAAATTTTATGTATAGTATGCTGTCAACTGTTTCTTAAAAGGCAAAGGAAAAAAAGGCTGGAAAGAAATATATGTTAACAGTGTTTTCCTTTTTGTGACGGGAACCTGGAGAATTAAGCCTCAAGGCAAAATGTTGGACTAAATCTTAGAAACTTGGAGGTACTGAAAATAAAAATTATTTTTGGGTTTATTTCCTTCTCTTTTAAAATTCTGTTGTGCTTTAGGTGAAAGTTTACAGCACAAATTAATTTCTCATTTAAAAATTTATACATGTATTGGAAAAACATACCGTGCTCATGGCTAAGAAGACTTAACATTATAAAAATGTCTATTCTACCAAAAGCGATCTATAGATTTAATGCAATTCCGATCCAAATTCCAATGGCATTTTTTAATGAGATGGAGAAACAAATCACCAACTTCATATGGAAGGGAGAGAGGTCCCAGATAAGTGAAGCTTTATTGAAAAAGAAGAACAAAGTGGGAGGCCTCACTCTACCTGATTTTAGAACCTATTATACTGCCACAGTAGTCAAAACAGCCTGGTACTAGTACAACAACAGATACATAGACCAATGGAACAGAATTGAGAATCCAGACATAAATGCATCCACATGTGAGCAGTTGATATTTGACAAAGTCCCCAAAAGCCGTTAACTTGGGAAAAGACGGTCTTTTTAACAAATGGTGCTGGCATCACTGTATATCCAATTAAAAAACAATAAGATCCATACCTCACACCATGCACAAACACAAATTCAAAATGGATCAAAGACCTAAATATAAAATCTAAAATGATAAAGATCATGGCAGGAAAAATAGGGACGTTAGGAGCCCTAATACATGGCATAAATAGTATACAAAACATTACCAACAATGTAGAAGAAAAAGTAGAAGAAAACTGGGAGCTCCTAAAAATCAAACACCTATGCTCATCCAAGACTTCACCAAAAGAGTAAAAAGATTACCTACAGACTGGGAAAAAGTTTTTAGCTATGATATTTCTGATCAGTACCCGATCTCTAAAATCTACATGACACTGCAAAAACTCAACTACAAAAAGACAAATAACTCAATTAAAAAATGGGCAAAAGATATGAACAGACATTTCACTAAAGAAGGCATTCAGGTACCTAACAGATACATGGGGCAATGCTCACGATCATTAGCCATTAGAGAAATGCAAATCCAAACTACAATGAGATTCCATCTCACTCCAACAAGGCTGGCATTAATCCAAAAAACACAAAATAAGAAATGTTGGAGAGGTTGTGGAGAGAAGAGACTGGAACACTTATGTACTGCCTGTGGGAATGTAACACGGTACAACCATTTTGGTAATTGATTTGGCACTTCCTTAAAAAGCTAGAAATAGAACTACCATACAATCCAGCAATCCCACTCCTTGGAATATATCCTAGAGAAATAAGAGCCTTTACACAAACAGATATATGCACACCCATGTTCACTGAAGCACTGTTTACAATAGCAAAAGGATGGAAGCAACCAAGGTGCCCATCAATGGATGAATGGATAAACCATGGTATATTCACAAAATGGAATACTATGCATCGAGAAAGAACAGTGAAGAATCTGTGAAACATTTCATAACATGGAGGAATCTGGAAGGCATTATGCTGGGTGAAATTAGTCAGTTGCAAAATGGCGAATATTGTATAAGACCACTATTATAAGAACTGGAGAAATAGTTTAAACAGAGAAGAAAATATTCTTTGATGCTTACGAGAGTGGGGAGGGAGGGAGGGTGGGAGAAGGGTATTCACTAATTTGATAGTAGATAAGAACTACTTTAGGTGAAGGGAAAGACAACACACAATACAGGCTAGGTCAGCACAACTGGACTAAATCAAAAGCAAAGAAGTTTCCTGAAAAAACTGGGGTGGGGTTTTGGGGACCAGGGTTTCAGGGGACATCTAAGTCAATTGGCATAATAAAATCTATTAAGAAAACATTCTGCATCCCACTTTGCAAGTGGCGTCTGGGGTCTTAAATGCTAGCAAGTGGCATCTAAGATGCATCAATTGGTCTCAACCCACGTGGACCAAAGGAGAATGAAGAACACCAAGGACACAAGGTAATTACAAGCCCAAGAGACAGAAAGGGCCACCTAAACCGGAGACTACATCAGCCTGAGACCAGAAGAACTAGATGGTGCCCAACTACAACCGATGACTGCCCGGACAGGGGACACAACAGAGAACCCCTCAGGGAGCAGGACAGCAGTGGGATGCAGACCCCAGATTCTCATAAAAAGACCAGACTTAATGGTCTGGCTGAGACTAGAAGCACTCCAGTGGTCATGGCCCCCAGACTTTCTGTTGGCCCAGGACAGGAACCATTCCCGAAGCCAACTCTTCACACAGGGATTGGACAGGACAATGGGATGGGGAGGGATGCTCGTGAGAAGTGAGCTTCTTGGATCAGGTGGACACTTGAGACTACGTTGGCATCTCCTGTCTGGAGGAGATATGAGAAGGTAGAGGGAGTTAGAAGCTGGTGGAATGGACACAAAAAGAGAGAGTAGGGGGAGGGAGTGCGCTGTTTCATTAGGGGGAGAGCAATTGGGAGTATGTAGCAAAGTGTATATAAGACTGACTTGATTTGTAAACTTTCACTTAAAGCACAATAAAAATTAAAAAAAAGAAAAGTCAGAACAGATTGTGCTGGGCTGCTAGCTGGTGTTAATGCTGAGTTGGAGCATTCGTGTTTTCCATTGTACTCCTTCCAGAATTCCTTATTAAATAAGAAAAAAAAAAAAAAAAACTATGAGAATAAAATGGAGAATTACAGTGCAAGAGAAAGAACAGTGCTTATGAACAAGGTGCATTTGTTAAGGTGCAGAAGATGGTGATATAGCAGCTGGGGCATTGAGGTCAGACAGGCTTAACTGCCAGCTCTGCTCCTCACTAGCTGTGTGCATCAACACTTCTTGTCCCTAACTCATACTTTCTCATCATGACCCACCTCTTTACTTCAGGCATAGGTGTGGCAACCAGCATTGCACATGTATAATCTGACAACACCTCCCCTCAGCTGCTCCACGTTGCTATCACTTTCCACCCCAGGCTTCTCCACTGCTCCCATGACAGAAGGTTTTCAGAAACCCATTCAATCATTCTAACACATCTAGTTCACCTGAGGCAACCCTTGACTGGCCCTGAACGGCAGCTGTGGTCAATTCTGAGGTAATATTACAAGGCTGCTCAGAGTGTTTCCAGCAGGATAAGCCTCAATTGCCAACAGTAGTGACTACCAGTAGAACAGGAACTATGATGGGCATCTAACCAATACAATATGGCAAACGTAATAGGATGTAAGTCTTGTGATTATGTTACATAATATATGACTCCATCTTAGTAGCCAACTCACTCTAGAGACTCTCTCCTTAGCTGGTTTTGAAAAACTAAGTAACAATGTTGTTGGGAGGCCTATGTGCCAAGGTGCTGAGGGCAGCCTCCAGCCCACATCCATCAAGAAGCGAGGGCTGATAATAGCAAAGCCAACGTGACACTGTAGACAGACGTACTATGCCAATCCTCTGCAGCAAAGGCTTGAAAAACTAAGTAAAACAGACACAAACATCAACCCTAGGCATCAAATGAAGGGAGAGAGAACAGGTTCTCACACCGAACGGAAGAGAAAACTGATGGAGAACAGAAAACGAGAAGAGATATGGAGTGGAGGTACCTTGCCAACTAACTTGACACGGCATTGCCATCTTGGAACACAGTCAGCAAAGACACCAGACGGGGGTATGGGAAGGCAACTTCACAGAGCTCCCAACAGGAGACAGAGCACTTAGTAACCAGAGACACTTTCCCACCCCTTACGCTTCTGTGCCATATGGCACCTCTACCCCTTCTGAGGGGACACACTGCGCCATTCATCTAGAGAGCCCCTAGTCTGCTGCCACCCTGAGTCCACCCCACCCCTACCCACAGGTACCCACCACACCATTTCCCCCCCCTTTTTTCCATTTCTTTCTGCCTCCACCTAGCTCCGTACGCTATCTCCACATCTTCTCAGCAGGCCATGCCACACTACTTGTTTAGAGAGACACCAGCCCTCCACTGCCCCGGGTCTGACCTGCCCCACCGGCTGGTTCCCAGAGCACCTTTTTCTTTTCTTTTCTCCTTTCTTCCTCTCTCCCACCTAGCCTTATGGGCCACCTACCCCCAATACCTCTGGACCCCACCACTCCATCACAGCTAGAAAGACACCAGCCCACCACCACTACCCCAGGTCTGACCTGACCCCACATGCCAACTCCTGCCATGCCACATTTTTTTTCTTTCTTTTTTTTTTTCTCACCTAACCCCGTAAGCCACATCCTATCCCTTCCCACTGGATCTTGGGTCCACCCTGCCCACACTGTCTGATCCCCACCATGCAGCTAGTTTTATTTATTTATTTTTTCTCTCTTTCTTCCTTTGCTTTCTCCCTCCCACCCAGCCCTGTATGCAACCTTCCCTCCTTCCCACCAGTCCCACCATAATACCATGACTAGAGAGCCTTCAGTGCACCAGCCGTCCACTACCCTGGGTCCACCCCAATCCCACCCATGGCCTTCCAACCACACCACCATTTTTTTTCTTTCTTTTCTTTCTCCCTTCCGTGTAGCCCAGTACACCACCTTCCCTACTTTCCCACCGGCTCCTGGGTCCACCCCATATCTACTGGCCGGCCTTTGCTGTGCTGTCTTTTTTTTCCCTCTGTCTCTTTTTTCTTTTCTATTTCTTTCCTTTTCTTTCTCTCCCACACCTATCCCCATACACCACATCCCCATCCTGCGGGCATCAACGTGCCGCCACGGCTAGAGTGGCAATGGCACTCAGGCCTGTCACTGCAAAGGGCACACAACACCCCTCCCCTCTCACCACTTGGCCAGCTGCTGAATGGTGGAAAGTGAGCCTATACCACCCCCAGCCCAACACCCCTGCCTGTCTGGTGAGTGGTTGTAAACACTCCCACACCACTGGACGAATATCAGGAGGCATACAGTACCTCCCAGTAAGCCCTCAGCAATCTCACCAAGCTAGTGTACAGCAAAGTGGGCTTGCCCTGCCTGTTGCTGCCCTACCTGCCCAGACAAGGTGGTGAGATCTATCATGCCCACAGATAAGCAAGCAGCAAACTATGCCTGGCCTGCCCCCCATGACATATCAAAGCAAAACGAAACAGCAGGATGAAACAAATGAACATGCAATCGATAAATAAAGAAAATAATACCTTAATGTATCAGAGACAGCAGACAATATCAAAACATAAAAAAAAAGGAGGACAAGATGGCTCTAACAAGAGACCAAAATAAAGAATCAGAAAACCTGGTAGAAGAAAAGGCAGCGGAACTACCTGGTATGGGTTTCAAAAGACTAATATTTAGGGCTCCCCAAGAGATTAGAAAGAGATCAAGGAAAACACAGACAAAACCAAGGAAAAAGTACACAAAATCATGGAAAACACAGATAAAACCAACAAAAACATAACCAAAATCAAGGAAAACACTGACAAGCAATAGAAAAATTCGGGATAATAATACAAGAAGAAAACATCAAAATAAATATTTAGAAAGGATACAAAAAAAAAAAAACCAAACAACTGGAAATCCAAAAAAAATTACAAAATTTCACAAAAGGACAACCCAACAGAAGGTCTTAGGAGCAAATTTAAAACAATAGAAGACAGAATTAGTGCAAATAAAGATAAATCCATGGATGCCACTTTGAGGAAAAATGAGAAAGAAGAAAAATAAGGGAAACCTAAGATCTATGTGGGACACAATCAAGAAAAAAATTCCGTGTGATTGGAGTTCCATAACGGGGAAGAAAATGGAATACACAGAGAAGGTTGTTGACGATTTGCTGGCAGAAAAAAAATCGCAAATATTATTGAAGATGAAAAGTTGACCATGCAAGAAGCTAAACAAACCCCATATAAAATAGATCCCAACAGAAAGTCACCAAGATATATCATAATCACACTTGCCAAAGCCAAAGACAAAGAAAGAATCCTGAGAGCAACTCAAAAATACTAAAAGTCAGTTACAAAGGAGAAAAAATAAGACTAAGCTCTGATTACTTGGGAGAAACTACGCAGCCAAGAAAGCATAAGGATGACGTATATAAAACCTTAAAAGAAAAAAACTGCCAACCAAGAATAATATATCCTACAAAACTCTTTCTCAAGTGCAACGGTGAAGTTAGGACATCCCCAGATAAACAGAAATTAAGGAAACTCGTAAAAACCAAACCAAACTTACAAGAAATATTAAAAGGAGTCATCCACTTGGAGAATCAATATCAGACAACAACCGGAGCCTAGGACACAGAACAGCATCAGCCAGATACTATCCTAGGTAAAAAAAAAAAAAAAAAAAAAAACTCTCAATAACAAAACAAGGCTAAAAGACTTAAAACAGGAAAAAAGAGACATCAATCTGTAAGTGACAACAACCTGAAAACAACGGGGAATAAACAATGTAGGTATAGAACTTTCAATGGAGAGGAAGTCAAGGCAAAATTAAGTAATAAAAGACTCGTTCAAATTTAGGAAGATAAGGGTAAATTTCAACGTAATCACAAAGAAAATTAACAAACATACTCATCAGAATAAAAAAGAAGAAAAATACAAAGACTCAGTAACACAAAATCCACAGTAATGAAAGAAAAGAAAATCCACACACGAAAGGAGCTCAGCACAGGAAAGTAAGAGGAACAAAGAAAACATCAGCACCACACACACACACACACACACACAAATGCATATTATGGCAGCAACAAACTCATACCTATCAATAATCGCACGGAATGTATATGGCTTAAATGCATCTGTAAACAGACAAAGAGTGGCAGAATGAATAAAACATGACCCACTGTCATAGATTGAATTGTGACCCCCCCAAAATATGTGTCAACTTGGTTAGGCCGTGATTCCTAGTACTGTACGGTTGTCTTCCATTTTGTGATTGTAGTTTTGTGTTAAAAGGATTAGGGTGGGATTGTAACACCACCTTACTTAGGTCACCTCCCTGATCCAATGCAAGGGGAGTTTCCCTGGGGTGTGGCCCTCACTACCTTTTGTCTCTCAAGAGATAAAAGGAAAGGGGAGCAAGCAGAGAGTTGGGAACCTCATACCACCAAGAAAGAAGCACCAGGAACACAGTGCATCCTTTGGACATGGGGTCTCTGTGCCTTGAGAAGCTCTTCAACATGGAAAGACTTAGGACAAGGACCTTCTTCCAGAGCCAAAAGAGAGAGAAGGCCTTCCCCTTGAGATGACAACTTGAATTTGGACTTTTAGCCTACTTTACTGTGAGAAAATAAATTTCTCTTTGTGAAAGTCATCCACTTGTGGTATTTCTGTTATGGCAGCACTAGATGACTAAAACACCCATCAATATGTTGTCTACAAGACATGTACCTTAGACACAAAGACATATTAAAAATTGAAGGATGGAAAAAAGATATCAAGCAAACAGTAACCAAAACGGAGGGGATCCCAGAAGAACAGAAGAGCTAGATGATACCCAGCTACCCTCTGACTGCTCTGACAGGGATCACAACAGAGAGTCCCAGACAGAGCTGGAGAAAAGCGTGGAACAAAACCCAAATAATGAGGAGAGGCGGGGCCAAGATGGCGGACTAGGTAGACGCTACCTCGGATCCCTCTTGCAACAAAGACTCGGAAAAACAAGTGAATCGATCACATACATAACAATCTACGAACCCTGAACAACAAACACAGATTTAGAGACGGAGAACGAACAAATACGGGGAAGCAGCGATTATTTTCAGAGCCTGGAACCAGTGTACCAGTCAGGTAACCTTTGGCACCTGACTTAGGGCAGAGCCCAGGGGAGCAGACAGCACAAACAAGGGGCCCAGCCCTAGCCCCCGAACTCACTCCGGGAGGGGGCCCAGCTGGTTCACGCAGGCGACATGGCGATGCAACCAGTGGGAGAAGTCCCTGGGAGGCAGTGACTGGTCTTGGAGCGGGGAGAGCAGCGTCCCAGCCGGGGAGCTGTCCCACCAGGATTTTGACTGGGCGCAGGTACGGTACAAGCACAGAGAGCTGCTCCACTCCCCTGGACTAACCCCGGGAGGGGGCCCAGCCGGTTTGCGCGGGCGGCGTGGCGACGCAGCCGGTGGGAGAAGTCCCCGGGAGGCAGTGACTGGTCTTGGAGCTGGGAGAGCAGCATCCCAGCCGGGGAACCATCCCTCCGGGATTATGACTTGGCGCAGGCACGGCATAAGCACGGAGAGCTGCTACACTCCCCTGGACTAACCCCGGGAGGGGGCCCAGCTGGTTCATACGGGCGGTGTGGCGATGCAGCCAGTGGGAGAAGTCCCCGGGGGGCAGCGACTGGTCTTGGAGCGAGGAGAGCAGCGTCCCAGCCGGGACACGCGGTCACGGCACAAGCACGGGGAGCTGCTCCACTCACCTGAACTGACCCCAGGAGGGGGCCCAGCCAGTTCTCAGAGGCGGCACGGCGACCCGGCTGGCGGGACGAGAAATCCCCGGGAGGCAGCGACCGATTTTGGAGTCGAGAGTGCACCGTCCCAGCAGGGGAACCTTGACATTGTGCTTGGGGCTGGCAGCGGAGGATCTGACCGTGACTTCAGCGGTCCAGACCCCCCGGGGGCAATCTCCACACAGCCAGCACACATAGGCGACGCGCCCCGCGGGAATCTCAGGTATAATAGTCATTCCAAGCAAGACAAGCAACTCTGGCTATATTCTGAGGTGCTACTCTCCTATCTCTCTGATCCCTCCCCCACCCTCCCCAGGCGGCTTCGTTAACATCCGAATAGCCTGAGCCAGAGGGAGAACTCTGATAGGGATCTGACTGCATTTTTTTTTTTAGCAGATTTTCTGGAAAAACTAGTTTCCCAGTGATGGCTCGGAGACAGCAGTCCATATCAAACCACATAAAGAAGCAGACCATGACAGCTTCTCCAATCCCCCAAACAAAAGAATCAAAATCTTTCCCAAATGAAGATACAATCCTGGAATTATCAGATACAGAATATAAAAAACTAATTTACAGAATGCTTCAAGACATCACAAATGAAATAAGGCAAACTGCAGAAAAAGCCAAGGAACACACTGATAAAACTGTTGAAGAACTCAAAAAGATTATTCAAGAACATACTGGAAAAATTAATAAGTTGCAAGAATCCATAGAGAGACAGCATGTAGAAATCCAAAAGATTAATAATAAAATTACAGAATTAGACAACGCAATAGGAAGTCAGAGGAGCAGACTCGAGCAATTAGAATGCAGACTGAGACATCTGGAGGACCAGAGAATCAACACAAAGATAGCTGAAAAAAAATCAGATAAAAGAATTAAAAAAAATGAAGAAACCGTAAGAATCATGTGGGACTCTATCAAGAAGGATAACTTGCAGGTGATTGGAGTCCCAGAACAGGGAGGGGGGACAGAAAACACAGAGAAAATACTTGAAGAACTCCTGACAGAAAACTTCCCTGACATCATGAAAGACGAAAGGATATCTACCCAAGATGCTCATCGAACCCCATTTAAGATTGATCCAAAAAGAAAAACACCAAGACATATTATCATCAAACTCGCCAAAACCAAAGATAAAGAGAAAATTTTAAAAGCAGCCAGGGAGAAAAGAAAGGTCTCCTTCAAGGGAGAATCAGTAAGAATATGTTCTGACTACTCAGCAGAAACCATGCAGGCAAGAAGGGAATGGGACGACATATACAGAGCACTAAAGAGAAAAACTGCCAGCCAAGGATCATATATCCAGCAAAACTCTCTCTGAAATATGAAGGTGAAATTAAGATATTTACAGATAAACACAAGTTTAGAGAATTTGCAAAAACCAAACCAAAGCTACAAGAAATACTAAAGGATATTGTTTGGTCAGAAAACCAATAATATCAGATACCAGCACAACACAAGGTCACAAAACAGAATGTCCTGATATCAACTCAAATAAGGAAATCACAAAAACAAACAAATTAAGATTAATTAAAATAAATAAATAAATAAAATAATACACATAACAGGGAATCGTGGAAGTCAATAGGTAAAAGATCACAATAATCAAAAAGAGGGACTAAATACAGGAGGCATTGAACTGCCAGATGGAGAGTGATACAAGTCGATATAGAACGATACAAGTTAGGTTTTTACTTAGAAAAATAGGGGTAAATAATAAGGTAACCACAAAAAGGTATAACAACTCCATAACTCAAGATAAAAGCCAAGAAAAACATAACGACTCAACTAATATAAAGTCAAACACTATGAAAATGAGGATCTCACAATTTACTAAGAAAAACGCCTCAGCACAAAAAAGTATGTGGAAAAATGAAATTGTCAACAACACACATGAAAAGGCATCAAAATGACAGCACTGAAAACTTATTTATCTATAATTATGCTGAATGTAAATGGACTAAATGCACCAATAAAGAGTCACGGACTGGATAAAGAAACACGATCCATCTATATGCTGCCTACAAGAGACACACCTTAGACTTAGAGACATAAACAAACTAAAACTCAAAGGATGGAAAAAAGTATATCAAGCAAACAATAAGCAAAAAAGAAGAGGAGTAGCAATATTAATTTCTGACAAAATAGACTTTAGACTTAAATCCACCACAAAGGATAAAGAAGGACACTATATAATGATAAAAGGGACAATTGATCAGGAAGACATAACCATATTAAATATTTATGCACCCAATGACAGGGCTGCAAGATACATAAATCAAATTTTAACAGAATTGAAAAGCGAGATAGATACCTCCACAATTATAGTAGGAGACTTCAACACACCACTTTCGGAGAAGGACAGGACATCCAGTAAGAAGCTCAACAGAGACAGGGAAGATCTAATTACAACAATCAACCAACTTGACCTCATTGACTTATACAGAACTCTCCACCCAACTGCTGCAAAATATACTTTTTTTTCTAGCGCACATGGAACATTCTCTAGAATAGACCACATATTAGGTCATAAAACAAACCTTTACAGAATCCAAAACATCGAAATATTACAAAGCATCTTCTCAGACCACAAGGCAATAAAACTAGAGATCAATAACAGAAAAACTAGGGAAAAGAAATCAAATACTTGGAAAATGAACAATACCCTCCTGAAAAAAGACTGGGTTATAGAAGACATTAAGGAGGGAATAAGGAAATTCATAGAAAGCAACGAGAATGAAAATACTTCCTATCAAAACCTCTGGGAAACAGCAAAAGCAGTGCTCAGAGGTCAATTTATATCAATAAATGCACACATACAAAAAGAAGAAAGAGCCAAAATCAGAGAACTGTCCCTACAACTTGAACAAATAGAAAGTGAGCAACAAAAGAATCCATCAGGCACCAGAAGAAAACAAATAATAAAAATTAGAGCTGAACTAAATGAATTAGAGAACAGAAAAACAATTGAAAGAATGAACAAAGCCAAAAGCTGGTTCTTTGAAAAAATTAACAAAATTGATAAACCATTGGCTAGACTGACTAAAGAAATACAGGAAAGGAAACAAATAACCCGAATAAGAAACGAGAAGGATCACATCACAACAGAACCAAATGAAATTAAAAGAATCATTTCAGATTATTATGAAAAATTGTACTCTAACAAATTTGAAAACCTAGAAGAAATGGATGAATTCCTGGAAAAACACTACCTACCTAAACTAACACATTCAGAAGTAGAACAACTAAATAGACCGATAACAAAAAAAGAGATTGAAACGGTAATCAAAAAACTCCCAACAAAAAAAAGCCCTGGCCCGGACGGCTTCACTGCAGAGTTCTACCAAACTTTCAGAGAAGAGTTAACACCACTACTACTGAAGGTATTTCAAAGCATAGAAAATGACTGAATACTACCCAACTCATTCTATGAAGCACCATCTCCCTGATACCAAAATCAGGTAAGACACCACAAAAAAAGAAAATTATAGACCTATATCCCTCATGAACATAGATGCAAAAATCCTCAACAAAATTCTAGCCAATAGAATCCAACAACACATCAAAAAAATAATTCACTATGATCAAGTGGGATTTATACCAGGTATGCAAGGCTGGTTTAATATCAGAAAAACCATTAATGTAATCCATCACATAAATAAAACAAAAGACAAAAACCACATGATCTTATCAATTGATGCAGAAAAGGCATTTGACAAAGTCCAACACCCATTCATGATAAAAACTCTCAGCAAAATAGGAATTGAAGGAAAATTCCTCAACATACTAAAGGGCATCTACACAAAGCCAACAGCCAACATCATTGTAAATGGAGAGAGCCTGAAAGCATTTCCCTTGAGAACAGGAACCAGGCAGGATGTCTTTTATCACCGCTCTTATTCATCATTGTACTAGAGGTCCTAGCCAGAGCAATTAGGCTAGACAAAGAAATAAAGGGCATCCGGATTGGCAAGGAAGAAGTCAAATTATCTCTCTTTGCAGATGACATGATCTTATACACAGAAAACCCTATGGAGTCCTCCAGAAAACTACTGAAACTAATAGAAGAGTTCAGCAGAGTCTCAGGGTATAAGATAAACATACAAAAATCACTTGGATTCCTCTATATGAACAAAAAGAACATCGAAGAGGAAATCACCAAATCAATACCATTCACAGTAGCCCCCACGAAGATAAAATACTTAGGAATAAATCTTACCAAGGATGTGAAAGACCTATACAAAGAAAACTACAAAGCTCTACTACAAGAAATTCAAAAGGACATACTTAAGTGGAAAAACATACCTTGCTCATGGATAGGAAGACTTAACATAGTAAAAATGTCTATTCTACCAAAAGCCATCTATACATATAATGCACTTCCGATCCAAATTCCAATGTCATATTTTAAGGGGATAGAGAAACAAATCACCAATTTCATATGGAAGGGAAAGAAGCCCCGGATAAGCAAAGCACTACTGAAAAAGAACAAGAAAGTGGGAGGCCTCACTCTACCTGATTTCAGAACCTATTATACAGCCACAGTAGTCAAAACAGCCTGGTACTGGTACAACAACAGGCACATAGACCAATGGAACAGAATTGAGAATCCAGATATAAATGCATCCACGTATGAGCTAGAAAAACTAGAAATGAGCAGCTGATATTTGACAAAGGACCAGTGTCAGTTAATTGGGGAAAAGATAGTCTTTTTAACAAATGATGCTGGCATAACTGGATATCCATTTGCAAAAAAATGAAACAGGACCCATACCTTACACCATGCACAAAAACTAACTCCAAGTGGATCAAAGACCTAAACATAAAGACTAAAACGATAAAGATCACGGAAAAAAAAATAGGGACAACCCTAGGAGCCCTAATACAAGGTATAAACACAATACAAAACATTACTAAAAATGATGAAGAGAAACCCGATAACTGGGAGCTCCTAAAAATCAAACACCTATGTTCATCTAAAGACTTCACCAAAAGAGTAAAAAGACCACTTACAGACTGGGAAAGAATTTTCAGCTATGACATCTCCGACCAGCGCCTGATCTCTAAAATCTATATGATTCTGTCAAAACTCAACCACAAAAAGACAAACAACCCAATCAAGAAGTAGGCAAAGGATATGAACACGCACTTCACTAAAGAAGATATTCAGGCAGCTAACAGATACATGAGAAAATGCTCTCGATCATTAGCCATTAGAGAAATGCAAATTAAAACTACGATAAGATTCCATCTCACTCCAACAAGGCTGGCATTAATCCAAAAAACACAAAATAATAAATGTTGGAGAGGCTGCGGAGAGATTGGAACTCTTATACACTGCTGGTGGGAATGTAAAATGGTATAACCACTTTGGAAATCTATCTGGCGTTATCTTAAAAAGTTAGAAATAGAACTACCATACAACCCAGAAATCCCACTCCTCGGAATATACCCTAGAGAAACAAGAGCCTTTACACAAACAGATATATGCACACCCATGTTTATTGCAGCTCTGTTTACAATAGCAAAAAGCTGGAAGCAACCAAGGTGTCCATCAACGGATGAATGGGTAAATAAATTGTGGTATATTCACACAATGGAATACTACGCATCCATAAAGAACAGTGACGAATCTGTGAAACATTTCATAACATGGAGGAACCTGGAAGGCATTATGCTGAGCGAAATGAGTCAGAGGCAAAAGGACAAATATTGTATAAGACCACTATTATAAGATCTTGAGAAATAGTAAAAACTGAGAAGAACACATACTTTTGTGGTTATAAAGGGGGGAGGGAGGGAGAGGGTTTTTTTATTGATTAATCAGTAGATAAGAACTGCTTTAGGTGAAGGGAAGGACAACACTCAATATATGGAAGGTCAGCTCAATTGGACTGGACCAAAAGCAAAGAAGTTTCCGGGATAAAATGAATGCTTCAAAGGTCAGCGGAGCAAGGGCGGGGGTCTGGGGACCATGGTTTGAGGGGACTTCTAAGTCAATTGGCAAAATGATTCTATTATGAAAACATTCTGCATCCCACTTTGAAATGTGGCATCTGGGGTCTTAAATGCTAACAAGTGGACATCTAAGATGCATCAATTGGTCTCAACCCACCTGGAGCAAAGGAAAATGAAGAACCCCAAGGTCACACGACAACTAAGAGCCCAAGAGACAGAAAGGGCCACATGAACCAGAGACCTACATCATCCTGAGACCAGAAGAACTAGTTGGTGCCCGGCCACAATCGATGACTGTCCTGACAGGGAGCACAACAGAGAACTCCTGAGGGAGCAGGAGATCAGTGGGATGCAGACCCCAAATTCTCATAAAAAGACCATACTTAATAGTCTGACTGAGACTAGAGGAATCCCGGCAGCCATGGTCCCCAGACCTTCTGTTGGCACAGGACAAGAACCATCCCCGAAGACAACTCATCAGACATGAAAGGGACTGGTCAGTGGGTGGGAGAGAGATGCTGATGAAGAGTGAGCTAATTATATCAGGTGGACACTTGAGATTGTGTTGGCATCTCTTGTCTGGAGGGGGGATGGGAGGATAGAGAGAGAGGGAAGCTGGCAAAATTGTCACGAAAGGAGAGACTGAAAGGGCTAACTCAATAGGGGGAGAGCAAGTGGGAGTATGGAGTAAGATGTATGTAAACTTATATGTGACAGACTGATTGGATCTGTAAACGTTCACTTGAAGCTTAATAAAAGTTAATAATAAAAAAAAAAACCCAAAGAATGAAAAAAGACCGGGCTTATTGGTCTGACAGAGACTGGAGGAACCCCCGAGGCTATGGGCCCTGGACACTCTGCTAACTCAGAACTGAAACCATTCCCAAAGCCCACTTTTCAGACAAAGATTAGACAGGCCTATAAAACAAACAATAATACACGTGAGGACTGTGCTTCTCAGTTCAATCAAATATACAAGACCCAATGGGCACCTCTTGCCCAAAGCAAGACGAGAAGACAGGAAGGTTCAGAAACCGGATGAATGGACACAGGGAAACCGGAGTGAAAAGGGGGAGCATGCTGTCACATTGTGGGGATTACAACCAATGTCTCAAATCAATACATGTATATATTTTTTTAATTTTTATTGTGCTTTAAGTGAAAGTTTACAAATCGTCAGCCTCTCACACAAAAAATTATATATGCCTTGCTACATACTCCCAATTGCTCTCCCCCTAATAAGACACCCCACTCCCTCCTTCCACTCTCTTTTTGTGCCCATTCCACCAGCTTCTAGCCCCCTCTACCTTCTCATATCTCCTCCAGACAGGAGATGCCAACGTAGTCTCAAGTGTCCACCTGATCCAAGAAGCTCACTTCTCACCAGCATCCCTCTCCAACCCATTGTCCTGTCCAATCCCTGTGTGAAGAGTTGGCTTCGGGAATGGTTCCTGTCCTGGGCCAGCAGAAAGTCTGGGGCCATGACCACTGGAGTGCTTCTAGTCTCAGCCAGACCATTAAGTCTGGTCTTTTTATGAGAATCTGGGGTCTGCATCCCACTGCTGTCCTGCTCCCTGAGGGGTTCTCTGTTGTGTCCCCTGTCCGGGCAGTCATTGGTTGTAGTTGGGCACCATCTAGTTCTTCTGGTCTCAGGCTGATGTCGTCTCTGGTTTAGGTGGCCCTTTCTGTCTCTTGGGCTTGTAATTACCTTGTGTCCTTGGTGTTCTTCATTCTCCTTTGGTCCACGTGGGTTGAGACCAATTGATGCATCTTAGATGCCACTTGCTAGCATTTAAGACCCCAGACGCCACTTGCAAAGTGGGATGCAGAATGTTTTCTTAATAGATTTTATTATGCCAATTGACTTAGATGTCCCCTGAAACCCTGGTCCCCAAAACGCCACCCCAGTTTTTTCAGGAAACTTCTTTGCTTTTGGTTTAGTCCAGTTGTGCTGACCTAGCCTGTATTGTGTGTTGTCTTTCCCTTCACCTAAAGTAGTTCTTATCTACTATCAAATTAGTGAATACCCTTCTCCCACCCTCCCTCCCTCCCCACTCTCGTAAGCATCAAAGAATATTTTCTTCTCTGTTTAAACTATTTCTCCAGTTCTTATAATAGTGGTCTTATACAATATTCGCCATTTTGCAACTGACTAATTTCACCCAGCATAATGCCTTCCAGATTCCTCCATGTTATGAAATGTTTCACAGATTCTTCACTGTTCTTTCTCGATGCATAGTATTCCATTTTGTGAATATACCATGGTTTATCCATTCATCCATTGATGGGCACCTTGGTTGCTTCCATCCTTTTGCTATCGTAAACAGTGCTTCAATGAACGTGGGTGTGCATATATCTGTTTGTGTAAAGGCTCTTATTTCTCTAGGATATATTCCAAGGAGTGGGATTGCTGGATTGTATGGTAGTTCTATTTCTAGCTTTTTAAGGAAGTGCCAAATCAATTACCAAAATGGTTGTACCGTGTTACATTCCCACAGGCAGTACATAAGTGTTCCAGTCTCTTCTCTCCACAACCTCTCCAACATTTCTTATTTTGTGTTTTTTGGATTAATGCCAGCCTTGTTGGAGTGAGATGGAATCTCATTGTAGTTTGGATTTGCATTTCTCTAATGAGTCAGAATCGACTTGACAGCACTGGGTTTGGATTTTTAATGGCTAATGGGAAACCCCGGTGGTGTAGTGGTTAAGTGCTATGGCTGCTAACCAAGAGGTCAGCAGTTCAAATCCGTAAGACGCTCCACAGAAACTCTACTCTGTCCTATAGGGTTGCTGAGTTGGAATCAACTCAATGGCAGTGGGTTTGGGTTTTTTGGAATGGCTAATAATTGTGAGTGTTGCCTCATGTATCTGTTAGCTACCTGAATGTCTTCTTTAGTGAAGTGTCTGTTCGTATCTTTCGCCCATTTTTTAATGGAGTTATTTGTCTTTTTGTAGTTGAGTTTTTGCAGTATCATGTAGATTTTAGAGATCGGGCACTGATCAGAAATATCATAGCTAAAAACTTTTTCCCAGTCTGTAGGTAATCTCTTTACTCTTTTGGTGAAGTCCTTAGATGAGCATAGGTGTTTGATTTTTAGGAGCTCCCAATTTTCTTCTGCTTTTTCTTCTACATTTTTAGTAATGTTTTGCATACTGTTTATGCCATGTATTAGGGATCCTAATGTCCTTATATTTTCTACCATGATCTTTATTGTTTTAGATTTTATATTTAGGTCTTTGATCCATTTTGAGTTTGGGTTTGTGCATGGTGTGAGGTATGGGTCCTATTTCATTGTTTTTTTAATTGGATATCCAGTGATGCCAACACCATTTGTTAAAAAGACTGTCTTTTCCCCATTTAACTGTTTTGGGGACTTTGTCAAATATCAACTGCTTGCATGTGGATGGATTTATGTCTGGATTCTCAATTCTGTTCCATTGGTCTATGTATCTGTTGTTGTACCAGTACCAGGCTGTTTTGACTACTGTGGCAGTATAGTAGTTTCTAAAATCAGGTAGAGTGAGGCCTCCCACTTTCTTCTTCTTTTTCAATAATGCTTTCCTTATCTGGGGCCTCTCTCCCTTCCATATGAAGTTGGTGATTTGCCTCTCCAGCTCATTAAAAAACGTCATTGGAATTTGAATTGGAATTGCATTAAATCTATAGATAGCTTTTGGTAGAATAGACATTTTTACCATGTTAAGTCTTCCTATCCATGAGCAAGGTATGTTTTTCCACTTATGTAGGTCCTTTTTAGTTTCTTGCACTAGTACTTGGTAGTTTTCTTTGTATAGGACTTTTACATCTTTGGTAAGATTTATTCCTAAATATTTTACCTTCTTGGGGGCTACTGTGAATGGTATTGATTTGGTGATTTCCTGTTCGATGTTCTTTTTGTTGATGTAGAGGAATCCAAGTGATTTTTGTATGTTTATCTTATAACCTGAGACTCTGCCAAACTCTTCTATTAGTTTCAGTAGTTTCCTGGAGGATTCCTTAGGGTTTTCTGTATATAAGGTCATGTCATCTGCAAAGAGAGATAATTTTACTTCTTCCTTGCCAATCCGGATGCCCTTTATTTCTTTGTCTAGCCTAATTGCTCTGGCTAGGACCTCTAGCACAATGTTGAATAAGAGCGGTGATAAAGGGCATCCTTGTCTGGTTCCCGTTCTCAAGGGAAATGCTTTCAGGCTCTCTCCATTTAGAGTGATGCTGGCTGTTGGCTTTGTATAGATGCCCTTTATTATGTTGAGGAATTTTCCTTCAATTCCTATTTTGCTGAGAGTTCTTATCATGAATGGGTGTTGGACTTTGTCAAATGCCTTTTCTGCATCAATTGATAAGATCATGTGGTTTTTGTCTTTTGTTTTATTTATATGGTGGATTACCTTAATGGTTTTTCTAATATTAAACCAACCTTGCATAAAAAAAATTTTTTTTTTGCATACCTGGTATAAATCCCACTTGATCGTGGTGGATTATTTTTTTGATATGTCATTGAATTCTATTGGCTAGAATTTTGTTGAGGATTTTTGCATCTATGTTCATGAGGGATATAGGTCTGTAATTTTCTTTTTTTGTGGTGTCTTACCTGGTTTTGGTATCAGGGAGATGGTGGCTTCATAGAATGAGTTAGGTAGTATTCCGTCATTTTCTACGCTTTGAAATACCTTTCGTAGTAGTTGTGTTAACTCTTCTCTGAAAGTTTGGTAGAACTCTGCAGTGAAGCCGTCCGGGTCAGGGCTTTTTTTCGTTGGGAGTTTTTTGATTACCTTTTCAATCTCTTTTTTTGTTATCGGTCTATTTAGTTGTTCTACTTCTGATTGCGTTAGTTTAGATAGGTAGTGTTTTTCTAGGAATTCATCCATTCCTTTGAGGTTTGCAAATTTGTTAGAGTACTATTTTTTGTAATAATCTGATATGATTCTTTTAATTTTAGTTGGGTCTGTTGTGATGTGGCCCATCTCGTTTCTTATTCAGGGTATTTGTTTCCTTTCCTGTATTTCTTTAGTCAGTCTGGCCAATGGTTTATCAATTTTGTTAATTTTTTCAAAGAAGCAGCTTTTGGCTTTGTTAATTCTTTCAATTGTTTTTCTGTTCTCTAATTCATTTAGTTCAGCTCTAATTTTTATTATTTGTTTTCTTCTGGTGCCTGATGGATTCTTTTGTTGCTCACTTTCTATTTGTTCAAGTTGTAGGGACAGTTCTCTGATTTTGACTCTTTCTTCTTTATGGATGTGTGCATTTATCGATATAAATTGACCTCTGAGCACTGCTTTTGCTGTTTCCCAGAGGTTTTGATAGGAAGGGTTTTCATTCTTGTTGTGCTCTATGAATTTCTTTATTCCCTCCTTAATGTCTTAACCCAGTCTTTTTTCAGGAGGGTATTCTTCATTTTCCAAGTATTTGATTTCTTTTCCTTGATTTTTCTGTTAATTGATTTCCACTTTTATGGCCTTGTGGTCTGAGAAGATGCTTTGTAATATTTCGATGTTTTGGATTCTGTAAAGGTTTGTTTTATGACCTAATATGTGGTCTATTCTAGAGAATGTTCCATGTGCACTAGAAAAAAAAGCATACTTTGCAGCTATTGGGTGGAGGGTTATATATAAGTCTATGAGGTCAAGTTGGTTGATTGTTGTAAGTAGGTCTTCCGTGTCTCTGTTGAGCTTCTTACTGGATGTTCTGTCCTTCTCCGAAAGTGGTGTGTTGAAGTCTCCTACTGTAATTGTGGAGCTATCTCACTTTTCAATGCTGTTAGAGTTTGTTTTATGAATTTTGCAGCCCTGTCATTGGGTGCATAAATATTTTGTATGCTTATATCTTCCTGGTCAATTGTCCCTTTAATCATTATGTAGTGTCCTTCTTTATCCTTTGTGGTGGATTTAACTTTAAAGTCTATTTTGTCAGAAATTAATATTGCTAGTCCTGCTCTTTGTTGCTTGTTGTTTGGTTTTATATATTTTTTTCCATCCTTTGAGTTTTAGTTTGTTTGTGTCTCTAAGTCTAAAGTCTAAAGTGTGTCTCTTGTAGGCAGCATATAGACGGATCGTGTTTCTTTATCCAGTCTGAGATTCTCTATCTCTTTATTGGTGCATTTAGTCCATTTACATTCAGTGTAATTATAGATAAGTATGTGTTTAGTTCTGTCATTTTGATGCCTTTTTATGTGCGTTGTTGACAATTTCATTTTTCCACTTACTTTTTTGTGCCGAGACATTTTTCTTTGTAAATTGTGTGTTCCTCATTTTCATAGTAGTTGAATTTATGTTTGCTGAGTCATTATGTTTTTCTTGGTTTTTATTTTGAGTTATGGAATTCTTATACCTCTTTGTGGTTACCTTAATATTTACCCCTATTTTTCTAAGTAAAAACCTAACTTGTATTGTCCTGTATTGCCTTGTTTTCCTTTCCATATGGCAGTTCTATGCCTCCTATATTTAGTCCCTCTTTTTGATTATTGTGATCTTTTACACATTGACTTCAATGAGTCCCTGTTTTGGGCACTTTTTTCTTTTTAAAATTAATCTTAATTTGTTTTTGTGATTTCCCTATTTGAGTTGATATCAGGATGTTCTGTTCTGTGACCTTGTGTTGTGCTGGTACCTGGTATTATTGATTTTCTGACCAAATAATTTTCTTTAGTATTTCTTGTAGCTTTGGTTTGGTTTTTGCAAATTCTCTAAGCTTGTGTTTATCTGTAAATGTTTTAATTTCACCTTCATATTTGAGAGAGAGTTTTGCTAGATATATGATCCTTGGTTGGCAGTTTTTCTCCTTCAGTGCTCTATATATGTCATCCCATTGCCTTCTTGACTGCATGGTTTCTGCTGAGTAGTCTGAAATTGTTCTTATTAATTCTCCTTTGTAGGAGACCTTTCTTTTCTCCCTGGCTGCTTTTAAAATTTTCTCTTTATCTTTGGTTTTGGCAAGTTTGATGATAATATGTCTTGCTGATTTTCTTTTTGGATCAATCTTATATGGGGTTCGATGAGCATCTTGGATAGATATCCTTTCATCTTTCATGATGTCAGGGAAGTTTTCTGCCAACAGATCTTCAACTATTCTCTCTGTATTTTCTGTTATCCCTTCCTGTTCTGGAACTCCAATCACACTCAAATTATTCTTCTTGATAGAGTCCCACATGATTCTTAGGGTTTCTTCATTTTTTTTTTAATTCTTTTATCTGATTTTTTTCAGCTGTATTGGTGTCAATTCCCTTATCCGCCAGATTCCCTGCTCTGAATTCCAGTTGCTCTATTCTGGTCCTCTGACTTGCTATTGAGTTGTCTAATTCTGTAATTTTACTGTTAATCTTTTGGATTTCTGAATGCTGTCTCTCTGTGGATTCTTGCAACTTATTAATTTTTCTACTATGTTCTTGAATAATCTTTTTGAGTTCTTCAACTGCTTTATCAGTGTGTTCCTTGGCTTTTTCTGTAGATTGCCTTATTTCATTTATGAGGTCATCCCTGATGTCTTGAAGCATTCTGTAAATTAGTTTTTTATATTCTGCGTCTGGCAATTCCAGGATTGTATCTCCATTTGGGAAAGATTTTGATTCTTTAATTTGGGGAGTTGTAGAAGCAATCATGGTCTGCTTCTTTATGTGGTTTGATATCGACTGCTGTCTCCGAGCCATCTATAAGATATTGTAGTGATTTATTTTATCTTTGCTCACTGAGCCTTATCTTGTTTTGTTTTCTTTCAATATATGTAGATGGGCTACTAGATTGTGCTGTCTTGATTGTTGTAGCCCTTGAATCACTTATGTCCTATTACCTGCTGGTTTGGGCTGTTACCAGATATATAAGCCTAAGAGTCCATTCACTATTCTTGAGTAGAATCTGATTATGGGTCACCAAGTCTGTGGTGCTGACTGTCACCCATCCACCTAGAGGAGTAGTGGTGCTAGTTGTGTCCACCAGATTCTAGTAGCAGCAGGAGTTCACACTCCAGGAGGGGTAGGATGCTGACAGGCTTCCCCCAAGTGCCAGTGAGGTAGGTGTGTCTCTATTCCTAAAGCACTTTGGTGGGTGGGCTCTGCAGCTGTACCTTAGGCCCCCAATGCATGTACCTCTACAGATTGGTAGGTGTCACCATCCTCAGACCCCTAAGGCAGCAGGCTAGGTGGTCTGAGGGGAGCTTCAGCCCTCATTTCCCCATTGTGGGTCAGTGAGGGCTTTGTTTAATACGCAGAGATATCAGACCTGGGAAACTTGTCTTTCCAGTAATCTCGCTAAAACAATTACAGTCAGATCCCTATCAGAATTGCCTTTGCATTATAATAGCCACCTTGTTCCCTGTAGGGATGAAAGCCCAAGACTGCGATCTCATATGCTTGGCTGGAACAGGTTCTGTATTTTTAGTCCAATTTCAGGAAGTCAGGAAAGGATATTTGGTCCCTGGGTTTTTTGTAGCTGCTTCTCTCAGGCCAGGAGAATGGGTTAGGAAAAGACCAAAAAATAAAAAACAAAAAACTGCAGAGCACTTCACTGTCTGGCTCAGGAAATTCCAATGTTAATGAAGCCGCCTGGGAAGGGGAGGGGAGGGATCAGATAGATAGGAGAGAGTAGCACCCCAGAATATAGACAAAGTTACTTGTCTTGCTTGGTGATGACTCTTTTATCTGAGATTCCCGAGAGGTGTGTAGCCTGTGTTCGTTGGCGGGGTCGAGATTGCCCCTGAGGGTCAGGCCCACATCCTTTGCTTGTGCTGTCTCAGAAGCCATGGTCAGTTCCTCTGCTCCCAGTCCAAAGCCCAGCGCCAAGGTTCCCCGGCTGGGACACCACACTCCAGGCTCCAAAACCAGTCGCTGCCTCCTGGTGACTTCTCCTCCTGTCAGCAGCATTGCTGCGCTGCCCACGTGCTCAGCTCCCCTGCGCCCAGTCCAAAGCCCGGCACCAAGGTTTTCTGACTAGGACGCAAGCTCCAGGCTCTGAAAACAGTCGTTGCTTCCCCGTGGTTGCTCGTTCTCAATCTCTGTTACTCGGGTCAACTCTTCAGATTTGTGTTTGATGGTCAGGGTTCGTAGATTGTCATGTATGTGATCGATTCACTTGTTTTTCCAAGTCTTTGTTGCAAGAGGGATCCGATGTAGCTTCTACCTATTCAGCCATCTTGGCCCCACCTCTCCGCTTTTTAATTTTGATTCATTTTTGTGATTTTTCTGCCTGGGTTGGCTTCTGATTGCTGTGTCCAGAGTTCTAGCCTTGGGTTGATACCTAATATTATTGATTTTCTAACCAAAGAACTCCCTTTAGTATTTCTTGTAGTTTTGGTTTGGTTTTTACAAATTCCCTAAACTTCTGTTTATCTGGAAATGTCCTGATTTCACCTTCATATTTGAGAGACAATTTTGCTGGATATATGATTCTTGGCTGGCAATTTTTTTCCTTCAATTTTTTATATAAGTTATCCCATTGCCTTCTTGCCTGCATGGTTTCTACTGAGTAGTCCTAGCTTATTCTTATTGACTCTCCTTTCTAAGTGACTTTTCGTTTATCCCTAGCTGCTCTTAAAATTTTTTATCTTTGGTTTCGGCAAGTTTGATTATGTCTTGGTGACTTTCTTTTAAAATCTTCCTTATGTGGAGTTCGATAAGCATCTGGTGTAGATATTTTCTCATCTTTCACGATATTAGGGAAGTTTTCTGCCAACAAATCTTCAACAATTTTCTCTGTATTTTCTGTTATCCTTCCTTGTTCTGGTACTCCAATCCAACCAAAACCTATTACCTTCGAGTCAATTCTGACTCATAGTGACCCTATAGGACAGAATAGAACTGCTCCACAAGGAGTGTCTGGTGGATTTGAACTGCTGAACTTTTAGTTAGTAGCTCTAGCAGTTAACCACTACGCCACCACAGTTTCTGGTACTCCAATCACTCGTAGGTTATTTCTGTTGATAGAGTCCTGCATGATTCTTAAGGTTTCTTTATTTTTTTAAATTCTTTAATCTGATTTTTCTTCAAATATTTTGGTGCCAAGTGGTTTATTTTCAAGTTCAGAAATTCTGCCTTCCACTTGCTCAATTCTGCTCCTCTGACTTTCTATTGAGTTGTCTACTGTAATTTTATTGTTAATCTTCTGAATTTCTGATTGTTGTCTGTCTATGGATTTTTCCAGCTTATTAAATTTTTCACTATGTTCTTGAATAATCTTTTTAATTTCTTCAGTTGTTTTATCTGCGTGTTCCTTGGCTTGTTCTGTGTATTGCCTTATTTCCTTCCCCATGTCTTGAAATGTTCTGTATATTAATCTTTTGTATTCTGCCTCTGGTAATTCCAGGAAGGCACTTTCATCTAGAAGATCCCTTGTTTCTTTGTTTTGAGAGGTTGTTGAGGTGATCATGCTCTGTTTCTTTATGTGACTTGATCCTGACTGTTGTCTCTAAGCCATCTATATGTTATTGTATTAGTTTATTTTACGTTTGCTTACCGGGTCATGGCTTCTTGCTTTGTTTTGTTTTGATATGCCCAAATGGGTTGCTTGAGTGAGCTAGTTTGATTATTTGCACCTTTGGAGCTCTGACGTTCTGTCCCTAGATCATTAGAGCTGTTATCGGGTATGTCAGTCCAGGAGTCCATTCACTTTTCTTGTATGAATTTAGGTCAGGTGTCCAGGTAGCTGATCATCAAGTGTGTGGTACAGGCTCTGTCCTACAGTCTTCGAAGGGCAGGGGTGATTGGTGTAGACACCGGTATCTGGTTGCAGCAGGGGGTCATGCTTTGATCAAAGCAGGGGGCTGAGAATTGTCCCTCAAGTGTCTCTGAGGAAAATGTGTCCCTGTTCCCTAGAGCATACAGGTGGGTGGGTTCTGCAGACGGATCATGGGCATCCAATGTTTTTGTTTATAAGGACTGAGAGGTACCAGTTATCCTTGGACCCCTGTCGTGGGTGGCTGGGTGACCTGAGTGGTGCCACCAGTCCTTAGGCCCCTGATGGGGGTAGGTGAAGACCCTGTTTAATAGGCAAAGCAATGTCAAACATCAATCACCCACCTCTCCACCACACAGCTGAAACAGTTGTATTCTACCAGCAAGGGCCTATTCTCCTGAAATATGCCCACACAGGTCCATGCAGAGGGGAAAGGTACTCAAAGCCCACAGACCATTTATGCCTGGACAGGAGCTGCTTCTGTCCTGAGCTTCCCTGGTTAGTGGAGCTGGCAAATTATCTTTTCCCTCAGCTGCAAATTTATTCCTTCTACAAGACAGGGAGAATGGCTCCAGGCACTCATCAGGGCCTAACTCAGGCCCAGGGAAATCACCTGCTGAAGCTGGCTTGGAAGTGGGGGTTGTGGTAAAATATGCACAAATATTTAGCTTTTACTGAGAACACCTTTATTCTGTGGTTTTGGAGGTGTGAGCAGGCTGTGTGGCTGGCTGCTTCTTCCTGAGGAAACTGCAGCCGAACACTAGTACCAGCCTGCCACAGCCACTCCTGGTGATTCAGGTCTGGTAACTTCTCTCTGCTTCTGAACCATCTCTTCCTCCCTCTGCCCCTCTGTTCATTTTCTAACCTTGCCTTCAATGTTCAGGCTCCAAGCTTGCCATAAATATACTCGTTTCACTTGTTTTTTTTGGTCTTTGTTGTAAGAGGGCTCGCCGGAAGTTTCCATCTATTCTGCTGTCTTGGCCTGCCCCCCTTATTCCCATTGCTTTTAATAAAACTCTTTACAGCCCAGCTTCTCCAAACTTTATATGCAAGCAAATCATCTGGGGATCTTGTTAAAATGTAGACTCTGATTCAGTATATCAAGGTGTTGTTTAATAGTCTGCTTGTCTAAAAAGCCCTCATGATGATGCTGCTGCTGGTCTGCTGACCACACCCTGCAGAGCAAAGCAGTGAAGCAAAAATATAAATGGAAAGGCATAATTAGGTTGTTTATTTGAATGGATTGATAAAAAGACAGGTGCGGTCATGCACCTTGAAATTGCCAACTCAACAGAGCCTTTGTGAAAGTTACATGCTTTCTCTGTGGCCTAAGGTTTTTAAGACCCTCTAAGTGTGTTTTGAATGATGGTTTGAATAATATTGTTATATAAAACCTTCTCCCACAGCAGTTCAAAGTGCTTTTCATAACATTAGCCATCTGGTCATTGCCCTCTGAGGGTACTAATTTCCTTATAGGAAAATAGCAATAATATACTAGTAATGTGAAAAATAAAATATGTACTCCCCATAGGACATCATTTTCTTGCTCCACAAGTACATCCTCGTTACAAATTGCATTCCCTAAACTAATCTAACAGTATCGTTAAGGTACACTGAACCCATTGGAGTTTTGCCTCTACTTCCTAAAGGGAACAACATTAAATTTCAAAGTCCTGCATCATCTGCTAAGAAGTTTCATTCTGGGAACACTGTATTTACCACTGGCTGATAAAATTTGATTAGATTTTCATTCATAGTATCTACAATTCTAAAGAAGAAATAAATGTAGTAATCTCAGAGATCCTATCATACGTTTATGATAGTTCTCTGAAAGACATGATTAACTTCTGCAATATGGTTTCTGAAGAAGCACTTTGAAAGGAAACGTATAAGTATACCTCTAAGGTTTTAAGCTAAATTGAGATTTGATGTTGTAATATGATACAGCAAATAAACTGATTTGAAACATGGAGACTTAACAAAGCCAAGTTCCTTTGATAGTTTTTTAAATTACTGAGATGTTTTTTCCTTCTCTTGGGTTTATTATTTATTCACTCAGTGTTCAACAAACATCTATTGAGCACCCACTGTGAGCATTGACATAGCCTCCGGTTATGCAGTTGGGAACAAAACAGTTCCTGAACTCATGGGAGGGACTTGGTGTGGGGAGCGGGCACACATTAGGCAAATAGCCACACAAATACATGTTTAAGGAAATCTCTCTATGTAAAGTACTAGAGGCCCGAGAATTCTCATCACATTTGAGGAATTAAAGAAGCCAACTATGGCTGGAGCTCAGAGTCAATGATGTTAATATAGATAAATGCTTATAGACTACACTCAACATACCACTCATGTCTCCAAGAGCTTCATAGTCATTAACTCATTAAGTCCTTACAGCTACCTTGTGAGGTCAATGTCATTGTTATCCTCCCTTTATAGATCAGGAAACAGAGGCATAGAGAGGGTACACAAATTGCCCAGTATTTCATGGGTAGTAAGCTCTAGTTCACAGATTTGAACTCAAAAATTCTGGTTTCAGAGACTCCGTCACTGCCCCACATGGTGTCTCTGCAGAAGAAAAGGAGGCAGGGCTCAGTCAGATCACACATGTTGGGCAACTTGATAGCTTCCCCTCTCTCTTAATAGAATAACAGTGTGCAGCTTCAAAAGATTAGTCACAATGTGAAGAATAAGGAGGTGAGTGAGAATTAGGTAAAAACAATAGTGAAGTAAATAATAATAGTTTACTATATCATAAGACTACTTACAGTCCTAGTAAGTAAACTTTCAAAATGCATAGCCGGGTTGTCCTTTCCAAAGGTTTCCTAATGAGGGGTTACATGTTGAAAAAATAACTATAAACTATTTTCACCTCAGCATGGGTGATTCAGGTCTGCATTTCTGACCATTATATTAACATGTCCTTCCCATAATTCCTTGAGTTGCGTAATTGTTACAATCCAACGAGGAGAACTATTTCCTTTATATTTTCTAAGGCAGGGAAACAATGCAGAAAATGTTTCGTTGTCATGGCAGGATTCTAAGAAATAGAATTCTACACGACTTTTTTTTCTTGTCATTCAGAGTAGTTTAATTGTGCTATAGATTTATCTTACACTTTAAATAATGAATGACACGAACTGAAAAGTATTTGCTACAATTTCCATTTAATTTCCTACTTTTGCCTCTTCATTCTAAGTGTGGCAGCCAAGCCTTTGGATATGTTACTGCAGTGATGGTTTTGTAAGTGACAATGTTGTGGAAGAGAACACAGCAAGAACAAGAACACTTCTTATTACACCAAGTCATCCAGAAGCCTCCAAGCAGTGAGTGTGTCTGATGGGACTCAGAAAAGACTGGATTTGGGTCTTAAGTTTCATGGTCTATGCTTTTCAGGGCTTCTCCTTTTATGACTGCATTTTAACAAACATCATGGTTAATAGTAGGCAGGAAGATAATAAAAAGCACACGTGTACCACAAGCTGCATAATACACTCTTGGGAAACTAAAAATTCGTTGTTTGAAGTTTTGGTTGTCATAGAATCATAGTAGTCTTAGAAATAATGCCACCTTTCTCTTTAAGAATGGAAAACAGAAGTCTGGAGATGTAAAGTTAATTTTCCAAGGTTATCTACGAAGCTGGTAAAGAGTTAGAGCTGGATCCCAGCACTCCTGGCTCTGAGGCAGGGCTCTCTGCATTGGGGCCAGGCAGGTGTGTGAGGACCTCTGTGCTCTCGGGTTGCCTAAGACAAAGGGCATAAAGTCCAACAGACAACACAATATCCACTTTTTAAGGAAACACACACACTCAGAGCACACAGAAAATCAAAAACTTAGGGTACACATGGTCTATGAGGTCGAGACAAATCAATGAAGATATGATTTTGGGATAATACACGAGCAATACATCCTTGGGTGATGCGAATGGTTAAGAGCTCTACTACTAATCAAACGGTTGGCAGTGCAAACCCACCCAGGGGTTCCTCAGAAGACAGGGCTGACAATCTACTTCCAAAAGGTCACAGGCTTGAAAACCCCATGGAGCAGTTCTACTCTGCACCCATGGGGTGTGTACTGTTATTTCCACCATGAGGAAACTGAGGCACCAAAAACTTAAATAATCATCCAAGGTTGTAGAGCTAGTAAGCAGCAAAGCTGGGATATGAAGCTATACAGTTGAGATCAGTCTAACCACTATGATAGACCACATTTTCACTTGATCAGCTCTACTAACTCATGTAAGATAACAGCACATAAAAGCAAATGGACTGCTTAGGATAAGCAGAAATTACTTAAATATTTTTTATTGTGGTAAAATGTATGTAACAAAATGTTTATCATTTCCACCATTTTTCCGTGTACAATTCAGTAGCATTATTTTTGCTTGCCATGTCAGGCAACCATCACCACTATGTGTTTCCAGTTCTAAGGCACAATCTCAGAACTAGTATGGTGAAAACACATTTCTTAAAAATATTTTAATAGTAACTCCTATTTTTCTTTGGTTTATTTTATTAAAGCCACCAAGCCTTTGATACCATGTCTACAACTCAGTTGAACAAGAGCCTCAGTCAATAAAAATGTTGTTTCCTGGTAGAATGTAACTGACACAGCTTTGAGTTTTGTGCCAGTTTCATTGAACTTCAACTTGTTTAAGCAGAAAGGATCCTGCTGAAATCCCTGTTGCTTGCCGATCCCATCAGCGTGTACTGAATGTTGACGGTTATTTTAGAGAAACTCTGTTACTGATCATTCGGTTCAGTGACCTGTGTGAATTTTTTTTCTCTTCTCATGACCTATTACCCATTTAAAACACTTTCATTAGACTGGAGCATTGTGTACTTGGACTTTTACTCAGCAAGACTTGCTGTTTCTTTTTTTTTCCTTCCCTTTTATTCCTTTATTTATTTATTTATTGTGCTATAAGTGAAAGTTTACAGTTTAAGTTCATTTCTCATACAAAAATTTATACTAACTTTGTTATGTTTTTAACCCAGTTGTTCTTTCTATAATGAGACAGCACATTCCTCCTTTCCACCCCAGATTCCTGTATCCATTCAACTAGCTTCTGTCTCTTTCTGCCTTCTCATTCCATCTCCAGACAGGAGCTGCCCATTTAGTGTCGTGTACACACACCACATCTACTTGGACTAAGAAGCACACTCTTCATGAGTATCATTTTATGTCTTACAGTCCAGTTTAATCTTTGTCTGAAAAGTTGGCTTTGGGAATGGTTTTGGTTCTGGATAAACAGAGTCCGGGGGCCATGTCTTCCAGGATCCCTCCAGTCTCAGTCAGACCATTACGTCTGGTCTTTTTACTAGAATTTGAGTTCTGCACCCCACTTTTCTCCTGCTCCATCAGGGACTCTCTATTGTGTCACTGTTTCTTATTAGAGTAGATTTCACAAAAAGGGAAATGAAATGAGCATGGTAAATTTTATTTATAAACTGGTATTTTCTACCAGTTGAGTTTCAAAGGTATTCACAAACTTAAACATTTATATATTACCTACATGAAAGTGAAGGGGCCATAAAAAAGTATAAGCTTTCAAAATAGAGGAAAATTTGGTGCATATTAAAGGTCATCTGGCTGTCTGAACAGTTGTATAGAAAAGGTCAGCCGCTGTACAAAGCAGAGAGGGTAGAGGTGCATAAAGTTGTCTATATGTTTCACCTGTAAATTCTTTACGATGATATCAGACCGGACAGCAGGCAAGATGAAGACACGCACACACACACACACACACACACACGATATATTGAGTGTTTTGCCATTTCTCCCTGTTTGTTGAACATAAAAGGAGGACTGGTAAGAAAGATTTTACAACTGGGCTGTGGTCACCCATGGAGGTAGAGGATGATTCCAGTGCTCACAATTGATACAAAGAACTGTTATCCATCCTCCTTTGATTTTTTAGAACTGAAAACAAGGAAATGGCAGGTTATGGGCTCTCAAACAAATAAACAAACAAACAAACAATTCCCAGGAGGTTATTGTTAGCAGAGGTATCTTGCCAGGGATTGTGTTTGTTCCTTAAAAGAGAAAAAAAAAAGTATAATTAAAAAAAAAATTGTATCTTGCATTGGCTTAGAGAAATTTTTGATGATTTTTTTTCCTCTTTTATATAAGCAACTCTCAATAGCCCATGATAATGTGGTCAGGGAAAGCGTAGGTGACAAATACAAAGAGAAAATTCTCAGTCCTTAATAAGAAAATTTATAGATCCCATTAATCCTTTTTTATTTTTATTTTTATTAATCCTCTTTTTTTTTTTATATCCTCTAGCTAGCTGCTGAAAAATGTTAAATACATGGCACTTTAACTGTTTTTTTTTTTTTTTTACTTCTTTTTTCATTTTCTGGTGGAGAAATTAGTGAATAATAAAATCACTAGAAGAATAGGGCTAAAGGACCTGGATAATTAATCAACTAATTGGACAGCCAGCTCTCAAATTTTAAGAATTCAAATGAATCCCCAAAACTATTGCCCTAAAATAACCTTTCCTAAAATAACCTTTAAACCTTAAACCAACACTCTTCCCTGAAGTCTTAAAATCAAGCAACAGTTCGGCTTGACTAGTAAAGAATGTCTGCCTCGAGCATTATGCTTTTTTAACATCTATCTATATGGTATCAAATTAACAATAGAAACTCAGAAGATTAAATAGAAGCCTTAGGGGGCAGTGAGTTTATGTTAAGAGGGGAGGAACAACTCAGAAAAGGAGGGTGAGAATGGTTGTACACCTTGAAGAGTGTAATCCATGTCACTGAATTGTACGTGTAGAAACTTGAATTGGTGTTTTTGCTGTGTATGTTCTCAATAACAACAACAACAAAAATACATTATTTAAAAAAATTGAGAATTCATTATGCAGTAACTTGGCAGTTTTTAAAATACTGACTATCCATTTTGTAAATCATAACTTAATTTTGGACCCTGATCCAGTCTTTATTTTCCAGGGCACGCTTGTATTTGGACAACGCAATCTCTTAGTCGTAGCCAAGATTTTCGAGGTTACTATCTCAAGTCATATAATGCATTTCATAAAGGTGTAGATTAATTTTAAATTGCCCAGGGAAATGACTAGTTCCATTCTGACCCTTCCTCAGTGCAGCATGTGCTGAGACGTTTTTGTCGACATGCACTGTCTACGAAAGAGTTAATGGACATGCAGAAGAGCACCTCTTTTTATAAATCTTTTGATGAGCATAAGTTTTTAATGTTTATGAGGCCTCCTTTATCTATTTTGTTTTCTTCTATTCGTGCATTTGTTGTAATGTTTGTTATCCTATTTTTACAAAAGGTTAGGTCCCATAGTTTTCTCGGAAGGTGTTTGGTTATGTCCGAGGAGTGCTGCACCCACATATTTATATTTATGTGTGCCTATAGGGTCAATATGAGTCGGAATCGACACCACAGCAATGGGTTTGGTTTCTTGTTTTTTTATAGATAGTTCTATCTGTTCTCACCTATTGTGTACATACCCGTACTTACCCATATACCAATTTTCCTATATCCATTCATGTGTGCTCAAGCACTCCTTTTTGCTTTGGTTGTGCTGTGCTCACTACATCCACATTTGGTCCTACTTTTCTCATCACCAAAAATAACAGGCCTCTGTGGTCCAAAGTGTACTACCCCTTTGCCCTTCCCTGGTAACCACCAATGAACACTGGTCTCTATATTTATGTTTTTGTCTTCTTATAAAGAGGGATCATGCAATATTTGCCCTTATATGCTTGACTTATTTCACTTAGTATTATGCCTTCCATCCAGGCCCATCCATGTTACAGTGTGTTTCATGGACTCATCATTGTTTATTATGGTTTCATAGTATTGTATTTAATGACAGTATTGGTGAAGAATATTGAATATACCATGGATTACCAGAAGAATGAACAAATCTATCTTGGAAGAAGTACAGCCAGAATGCTCCTTCAAAGGGAGAATGACAAGACTTTGTCTCACATACTTTGGACACATTATCAGGAGGGATCAGTCCCTTTGACAGCACACTTGTCAAAGTAGAGGGTCAGTGAATGAGAGGGAGACACTCAAGGAGATGGACTGACACAGTGGCTGCAATAATAAGCTCAAGCATAGCAAGAATTGTGAGGATGGCACAGGACTGGGCAGTGTTTAGCTCTGTTGTACATAGGGTTTCTGTTGTACCTAGGGTTTCTGTTGTACATAGGGTTTCTGTTGTACCTAGGGTTGCTACCAGCCAGAAGAGATTCTACAACACCTACAAACAACACTGTTCCATTGTATGTATGTACCTAATTTGCTTATCCATCCATCTGTTGATGGGCACTTTGGTTGTTCCCATTTATTTGCTATTGTGAATAAAGCAGCTGTGAACATAGGTGAGCATATGTCTGCTTGTGTCATTATTTTTAGTTCTTTGGGGTGTATCCCTAAGAGTATGATTCCTGGGTTACAGGGTAGTTCTACATTTATTTATTTATTTATTTGAGAAAGTGCTATACCATTTTCCACAGTGATTGTAACACTTTACAGTCCCACCAGCAATGAATGTGCGTTCCAATCTCCCCACATTTTCACCAACATTTGTTGTTAATATTATTATTTTTTATCAGTGCCATTTTAGCTGGGGTAAGATGGTATCTAATTGTAATCTTGATTTGCATCTTTCTAATGGCTAATGATCCTGAACATCTTGTCATATGTTCTTTCACTGCTTGCATGTCCTCTTTGGTGAAGGTTCTGTTCATGTCCTTTGCCCATGTTGTGATTGGGTTGTTTGTCTTTTTGTAGTTGAGTTGTTACTGTTTTCAGATTTTAGAGATTAAACACTTGTCAGGTAAGTCATTTCTAAAGATTTTTTTCCCAGTCTGTAGGTTGTCTTTTTACTATTTTTATAAATCTTTTGATGAGTGTAAGTTTTTAATTTTTATGAGGCCTCATTTATCTGTCTTCTATTTGTGCATTTGTTATGATGTTCGTTATCCCATTTTTATAAAAGATTAGGTCCCATAGTTTTTTCCCAGGAATTTTATCATTTTAGGTTTAACATTATTTAGGTCTTTGATGCATTTTGAGTTAGTTTCGTATATGGTGTGGGGTATAGGTCCTGTTTCATTTTTCTGCGGGTGAATATACAGTTTTGCCAGCACCATTTATTAAAGAGACTGTTTCTGCCCCACTGAATGGATTTTGACCTCTTGTCAAAAATCGTTTGTGTATAGATGACTGAGTTTAATTCAGAGTTCTCAATTCTATTCCACTGGTCTATGTGTCTAACGTTAAACCAATACCAAGCTGTTTTGATTACAGTGATTTTGATATTGGGGAGTGTGAGGTCTTCTGCTTTGCTCTTTTTTCTTTAATATTGCTTTAGCTATTCGAGGTTTCTTTCCTTTCCATGTATCAGGATTGCGTTGTGTCTGTAGGTCACTTTAGGTGGAATTGACATTTTCACTATATTAAGCCTTCCAATCCATGAGCACAGGATGTCTTTCTATTTTTGTAGGTTTTTTGTCTACAGTAGTAGCTTTTTATAATTTTCACTGCCTAGGTCTTTTGTGTCGCTGGTTAGGTCAATTCTTATGTATTTTATTGATTTAGGCATTATTGTAAATGGCATTGTTTTCTTGATTTCTTTTTCAGAGCAGTCTTTGTTAGTGTAGAGCAACTCAACTGATTTTTGTGTGCTGATCTTGTACCTGGAAACACTGATAAATTCTTTTATTAGTTTCAGTAGCTTTCTTGTGGAATATTTAGGGTCTTTTATGGATAAAATCTCAGAATCAAATTGACAGCAATGGGTTTTATGTATAAGATCATGGCTTCTGCAAACAGAGATGGTTTTACTTCTTCCTTTCTGATTGAATATCTTTTATTTCTCTTTTTTGTCTTATTGCTCTGGCTAGGACTTCCAGTACAATATTTAGTAAGACTGGTGATAATGTGCATCATTGTCTCATTCCCGTTGTCAAAGGGAAGGCTTTCAGCCTTTCTACATTGAGCGTAATGCTGGCTGTTGGTTTTACATAAACCCAACCCTTAATTATGGTGAGAAATTTCCTTTCTATTCCTATTTTGCTGAGAGTTTTTATCAGGAAAGGTGTTGAATTTTATCAAATACATTTTCTTCATCAGTTGATATGATCATATGGTCTTTTTTTCCTTTTATTTATGTGGTGGAGTATATTGATGGATTTTATAATGTTGAACCACCCTCGTAACCCCAATATGAATCCCACTTGATCATGTATATGATTTTTTTGATACGTTGCTGAAATCTGTTGGCTAGAATTTTGTTGAACATTTTTCATCTATGTTCATAATGGATATTGGTCTGTAATTTTTCTTTTCTTTTTTGTGATGTCTTTGCCTGGTTTAGGTATCAGGGTTATACTTACTTCATTGAAAGTTTGATAGTGTTACCTCCTCTTCTAAGTTTTTTTAAAGCTATTGGGTAGGATTGGTGTCAACTCTTCTCTGAATGTTTGGTAAAATTCTCCAGTGTAAAGTTCTCATCTGGTTCTGGGCTTCTCGTTGTTCACAGTTTTTTTGATATCTTCAATCTCTTCTTTTGTAATGGGTTTGTCTAAATTTTCTAACTCTGTTTGTGTTAGTTTGAGTAGGTAGTGTGTTTCTAGGAATTTGTCCATTTCATGCAGGTTTTCAAATTTGTTGCAGTACGGTTTTTCATAATATTCAGTTATGATCTTTGTCTCTGTTGGATTGGTTATAATGTCACCAATTTCATTTCTTAATTTGGTTATTTGCCTCTTCTGTTCTTTTTTTTTCTTTCTTTCTTTTGCCAGTCTAGCCAGTGGTTTGCCTATTTTATTGATCCTTTCAAAGATGCAACTTCTGGTTTTGTTCATTCTTTCTATTGTTTTTCTATCTTATATATTTCTGCCCTGATTTTTGTTATTTCCCTTTTTTCTTTTGATTTCCTTTGCTCTTTCTTTTCTATTTGTTCAAGTTGTCAGTTAAGTTAATGATTTTGGATCTTCTTTTTTAATGTAGGCATTTAGTGCTATGAATTTCCCTCTGAGTGCTCCTTTTGTTGTGTCCCAAAGGTTTTGGTACATTGTGTTTTCATTTTCATTTATTTCTGGAAATTTTTAAATTTTGCTTTTAATTTCTTTTATGACCCAGTAGTTTTCTAGTAGTGTATAATTTAGTTTCAATGTATTTATTTATTTATTTTTCCTGGTGTTGATTTCCAGCTTCACACCATTATGGTCAGAGGGGATGCTTTGTATGATTGCAGTCTTTTTAACTCTGTTGAGATTTGTTTTGTGTACTAGCATATGATCTTTTCTGGAAAACGATCCATGTGTGCTGGAGAAGAATGTGTATTGTTTTGATGCTGGGTGGAGTGTTCTTGATTGCCTCCTCCTTTTTGAATGACAACTTTGCTGGGTAAAGTATTCTTGGTTGGCAATTGTTTTGGTCCAGTATTTTACATACGTCGCTACATTGTCTTCTGGCCTCTAGATTTTCTGGGGAGAAATCTGCACTGATTCTTATGAAAGCCCTTTGGTATGTTATATTGTGTTTTTCTCTTGCTGCTTTCAGAATTCTCTACTTGTCTTTGGTTTTCAAGAATTTTATCAGGATATGGCATGGAGCTGATCTTCTGTGCCTCTTCTAATTGGGGTTTGTGTAGCTTCCTGTATTTGCAGGGTTGGTTCTTTGTTCAGGTCTGGGAAGGTCTTTCTGATTATGTCTTAGAAAATTGTTTCTATGCCTTTATTGTTGTCATGGTGCTCTGGGATTCCAAAAATTCTAATGTTAGATTTCTTAATTGAATCCCATATTTCCTTTTGGGTTTGTTCACTTTTTGTTGTTGTTTTCTCTTGAGACTTGGTAAGTTCAGTTATTTTATTTATGTCCTGGTGTATTTATTCTATTGTCTGCCTGTTCCAGTAGTTCTTTCTCTCTTTTTTTTTGATGTATTCAATTTCCTTGTTGTCTCTCATTTTGTTCTTCCATTTGTTTCCTGATTTCTGCTAGTGTGTTTTCTGTGGCCTTTTGCTTTGTTTAAACATATTTAGCACCATAGTCTGAAAATTATCAATTCTTTACATTTGTCTGGCCTCCACAGGAAAAATTTCCTCTTCTTCATGTTTTGCTTTTGATTGATCCTTCTTCTCTTGTGATTTTGTATGTTTTACTATTTTTTGTTGAACTTGGGCCATTTTATTATCTCTTTTCTCACTTTAAGTTTTGAATTCTGGTTTTTATGGGAAAATTTTCTGACTGGGCACTCTGCTGGTGCAGTGACCAAGTGCCTGGCTGCCAAATGAAAGTCCAGGGCCTGCATCTGCCAGCCACTTTGTGGGAGAAAGATGTGACAACTCATCTCTGCAAAGACTCATAGCCTTGGGAACCCCACAAGGAAGCTGCACACTGCCCCACAGGGATGTAACGAGTCAAAAATTGCCACAGCTACAGTGGGCTTGGTATCTTCTCCTGAGAACTACTATAGGGCACTCTTATACTTAAGGTTTTTTTCATTGCTGACTCAGTTTTCAATATTTGATCTCTGGGGTTCAATAAGCATGCACAGTGGTGGAGGATTTAGCTGATCACAGGCTGATGTAAGCAGTAGAGCTTGACTTTCCTGTGGTGAAGGTGGGGGGCTCTCTATGTCTTTCCTTCATGGGTGCCCATTCACAGGCTCTTCTACAATGTCCTGCTATGGGCAGGGAGCTAGCTATTTCCCTCTGTGTCATCATCTATCTGAAGTATTCCCCTTGCCCTGCTGCCCTTGCAGTTCCTCCTGATCCTAGTGCCCAGCCATCTCATGCCTCAGCTAGATTTAACAACAATCTCTTGAAATGCCACAGTTTTCCTTCACCCCCTCCTAATTGCATGGTCCATGAACTCCCATGGCCAATCTGTGCTGCCTTAAAAAATTAGGCTATGGCTTCTTCAGATTAGGTCACTTTCTGTGTTCCCTGTTTGGGGTGTTGCCCAAGCCCTTCTCAAAATGGCTGTGATGAGCAAGTTCTCCTGATGTTAGTGGGTAGGTTTCCCCAGCTTCTGTGCCATCCCTATTCCTTCTCTCCCTGACTTCTGGACTCATCCTGACTATCCAACACCTGAGCTGCAATCTGGAGTTTTGAGATCTCAGTCTGTGCTTGTTTTTATTAATTGTTCAGAGAGTTAGCTGCTGGGGGAGTAGATGGGAACATTCACTCACTTCACCATCTTGCTCCCCTCCTCAGTCTATTTTTACCCTGAGCTTTATTTTGGATAGTGCCTATTGTTATCTCAACAAGTTACTGATACTTTTCAGTATCTAACATTTTGTTTCCTTTCCAGTGTAGTTTTCATTTTAGATATTAATTTTTGCATCTCTAGAAGTTCCGTTGGTTGTATTTTATATCTATCGATTTTCTTCTCAGTATGTATATATTTCCCTCTACCTTCTTGAACATATAGAATATATTCATAGTTAGCCATTTGAGGTCTTTGCTAATTCTATCATCTCTGTCATTTCTGACTCTATGATTTCTATTGGCTGGTTTTTATTCTGGCTATGGGTCATATTTTCTTGCTTTTCTGCTTATAATTTTTGGTTGAATGCCAGACATTGCTAATTTTACATTTTTGGCTACTAGATGTTGTTTTGGAAACCGTGGTGGTGTAGTGGTTAAGTGCTACAGCTGCTAACCAAAGGGTTGGCAGTTCGAATCCACCAGGTGCACCTTGGAAACTCTCTGGGGCAGTTCTACTCTGTCCTATAGGGTTGCTATAAGTCGGAATCGAGTTGACAGCACTGGGTTTGGTTATTTGGTTTAGATATTGTTTTATTTCTTTAAATAATGTTGGACTTTTTTTCCTATAATGTAGTTAAGTTACTTGGAATTGATTTATTCCTTTTGAAGCTTCTTTTAAGTTTGTTAGAGTGTGTCCTGAGCAGCCTTTAGTTTAAGGCTTATTTAGTCTTAACCCTCCTAAAAATTCTATTGATGTTTCATATATTGTAAGGTATTTATTTCCATTCTTGTTGGTTAGAATAGTCTATTCCTAGCTGTCTTAGGCTGGGTTCTCTAGAGAAGCAAAACCAAGTCCATGGGTCATGATAGAGGCTTCTCCTGATTCACAAAGCCACGGGGGCCGGCAACCCAAGATCGGTAGGTTGGAGAACAGGGCTCTTGTTCACAAGCTGTGAAGGCTGATGAATCCCAAAGATTGGCAGGCAAAACTGCAGATAAATTGTTAACTCAAGTCTCAGGAACCAGAGGTCAGATAACAGAAGCCAGCTGCAAGATCCAGTATGAGCAAGAGCCTACAAGCCTTGCCAGAATATCCATTTATTTTCAGTGCAAGCCACACTCCCAAGGAAATCTCCTTTCAACTGATTGCCTACTCACAGCAGATTCCATCATGGAGGGGATCACATAATATCAGATCTCATCATGGAAGTGATCACACCATCAAATGACTATCAAAACACCGAGAATCATGGCCCAGCCAAGTTGACACACAATGTTAACCATCACACTAGCCCTGTGTCAATTCAGGCTTGCTACTTTTGATGGTGGCAAAGTTCACAGCATCACAGCAACATGCAAGCCACCACAGTACAATGAACTGACAGATGCATGGTCTATACCAGCAGGGTCAACCTTGGTGGATGGGTTTCAATGGAACTTCTAGTCTAAGACAGACTAGGAAGAAGGACCTGGTAGTTTACTTCTGAAAAAATTGGTCAATGAAAACCTTATGATTAGAAGCAGAACACTGTCTGATATAGTGCCAGAAGATGAGCCCCTCAGGTTGGAAGGTACTCAAAAGATGACTGGGGAAGAGCTGCCTCCTCAAATTAGAGTTGACCTTAATGACATGGATGGAGTTAAGTTTTTGGAACCTTCATTTTCTGATGTGACAAGACTCAAAATGAGAAGAAACAGCTGCAAACATGCATTAATAATTGGAATGTGAAATGTACAAAGTATGAATCTAGGAAAATTGGAAATTGTCAAAAAATGAAATGGAACACATAAAGATTGATATCCTAGGCATTAGTAAGCTGAAATGGACTGGTACTGGGCATTTTGAATTACACTGTCATAAGGCCTACTATGCCGCAAATGACAAATTGAAGAGTAATGGTTTCACATTCATTGTCAAAAAAGAACATTTCAAGATCTATCCTGAAGTACAACGCTGTCAGTGATAGGATAATGTCCATATGCCTACCAGGAAGACCAGTTAGGATGGCTATTATTCAAATTTATGCACCAACCACTAACACCAAAAATGAGGAAATAGAAGATTTTTACTAACTTCTGCAGTCTGAAATTGATCAAACATGCAATAAGGATGCATTGATGATTGGTGGTGATTGGAATGCAGAAGTTGAAAATGAAGAAGGTTTGGTAGTTGGTAAATATGGCCTTAGTGATAGAATTGATGCCAGAGGTCACATGACAGAATTTTGCAAGACCAACGATTTCTTCATTGTAAATACCTTTTTTCAACAACATAAATGGTGACTATACACGTGGACTTCACCAGATGGAAAACACAGGAATTAAATTGACTACTTCTGTGGAACGTGACTATGGAAAAGCTCAATATCATCAGCCAGAACAAGGCCAGGGCCTAACTGTGGAACAGACCATCAATTGCTCATATGCAAGTTTAAGTTGAAGCTGAAGAAAATCAGAACAAGTCCATAAGAGTGAAAATACAGCCTTGATTGTATCTCACCTGAATTTGGAGACCATTCCGAGAATGGATTTGATGCATTGAACCCTATGACCAAAGACCGGATGAGTTGTGGGAGGGTATCAAAGACATCATACTTAAAGAAAGCAGAAGGTTATTAAAAAGACAGGAAAGAAAGAAAAGACCAAAATGGATGTCAGAAGACACTCCAAAACTTGCTCTTAAATGTAGAGTAGCTGAAGTGAATAGGAGAAATGAAGAAGTAAAGGAACTGTACAGAAGATTTCAAAGGGCAGCTTGAGAAGACAAAGGAAAATATTATAATGACATGTGCAAAGTCCTGGAGTTAGAAAACCAAAAGAGAAGAACACACTGGGCATTTCTAAAGCTGATAGGAAAAAATTCAAGCACTGAGTTGCAGTTTTGAAGGATTCTATGGGCAAAATATTGAATGAGGTAGGAAGCATCAAAAGCAGATGGAACTGGGTCAGCATTCAACCATTTCAAGAGGTAACATATGATCAAGAACCAACAGTACTGAAGGAAGAAGTCCAAGCTTCACTGAAGGCACTGGCAAAAAACAAGGCTCCAAAAATGGACTGAATATCAATTGAGATGTTTAACAAATAGATATGGCTCTGGAGGCGCACACTAATCTATGTCAAGAAACTTGAAAGACAGCTACCTGGCCAACCAACAGGAAGAGATCCATATTTGTGCCCATTTCAAAGAAAGATGATCCAAGAGAACATGGAAATTATCAAAACAATATCATTAATATCATGCCCAAGTAAAATTTTGCTGAAGACCATCCAAAAGTACTTGCAGCAGTACATTGGTACATTGACAGGGAACTGCTAGAAATTCAGGCAAGATTAAGAAGAGAATGTTGAACCAGGAGTATCATTACTGATGTCAGATGGATCTTGGCTGAAAGCAGAGAATACCGGAAAGATGTTTACCTGTGTTTTATTGACTATGCAAAGGCATTCGACTGTGTGGGTCATAACAAATTATTGAAAACATTGAGAAGAATGGGAATTCCAGAACACTTAATTGTGCCCACACAGAACCTGTACACAGACCAAGAGGCAGTCATTTGAACAGAGCAAGGGGATACTGCATATTTTAAAATCAAGAAAGGTGTACATCAGGGCTGCATCCTTTCACCATACCTATTCGATCTGTATGCTGAGCAAATAACCTGAGAACCTGGATTATATGAAGAAGAATGTGGTGTCAGGATTGGTGGAAGACTAACAGCCTGCAATATGCAGATGACACAACCTCACTTTTGCTGTAAGCGAAGAGGACTTGAAGCACATACTGATGAAGATCAAAGATCATAGCCTTCATTATGGATTACACCTCAACATAAAACAAAAATCCTCACAACTGGACCATCATCATGACCTGCAACGTCATGATAAATGGAGGAAAGACTGAAGTTGTCAGGCATTTCATTTTACTTGGATTCACAGTCAGTGCCTATGGAAGCAGCAGCCAGGAAATCAAATGACGTATTACATTGGGCAAATCTACTGCAAAAGACCTCTTCACAGTGTTAAAAAGCTAAAATGTCACTTTGAGGACTAAGGTGTGTCTGACTCAAGCCATGGTATTTAAAATCACCTCATATGCATGCAAAATCTGGGCAATGAATAGGGAAGACCAAAGAAGAATCGATGCCTTTGAATTATGGTGTTGTTGAAGAATATTGGGAAACCCTGGTGGCGTAGTTGTTAAGTGTTACAGCTGCGAACCAAAGGGTCCGCAGTTCAAGTCCACTAGGTGCTCCTTGGAAACTCTATGGGGCAGTTCTACTCTGTCGACTCGACGGCACTGGGTTTGGTTTTTTGGTTTGAAGAATATTGACTATATCATGGACTGCCAGAAGAACAAAGAAGCCTGGCTTGGAAGAAATACAGCCAGAGTGCTCCTTGGAAGTGAGAATGGTGAGACTTTGTCTCACATACTTTGGACATTGTTATCAGGAGGGATCCACCCCTGGAGAAGGACATCATGCTTGGCAAATTAGAGGTTCATCAAAAAAAAAAAAAAAAAGGAAGATCCTCGAAGAGATATATTGACTTAGTGGCTTCAACAGTGGGTTCAAACATAACAACTATTGTGAGGATGCCACAGGACTGGGCAGTGTTTCCTTCTGTTGAACATAGCATTGCTATGAATCGGAACCAACTCGATCCACCTAACAACAAAACAAAAACTTTTTATGGGTCTTCTTTTACTTTAGGAGGCTCTTTTTTATTCATGTGTATGCTAATACTCGCCCAAGGATTTTAGGGTATCCTTCTACAAATCTCTGGAGTGGTTTCTCTGTGCAGCTTCTTCGTCTCTGTTATTGTGCCTCACAAACTTGAGCTTCCTTGGACTCTGTTCTATGTCTCCTAAACTCAGCAGGGTTGCAGGGCTTCATTTAGTTTCTCCCTCAATGCACTGTAGCCTGGAAATAGAGGAAGTAAGCTAGGGCAATTGTAGGATTTACTTTGTTCCTTTCCCCACCCTCATGCATTATTATCTTCACTACATGATGTTCAGTAACTGAAAACTGTTGTTTTATATATTCTGGTTCTTTAGTTGTTCATGTTAAAAGGGTGAAGCAGGTCCTTTTTACTTCGTCACGGCTGGGAGTAGAAATATATTATTTCTTCTTAATTTATTAGCTGGAACAATTTTCAAAAGGGAATTTCACTTCTTTAAATATTTGGTTACCCTGGGGACAGTTCATATAGGAAAGGCTTGATTTGTTCCCTTTACTTACTAGTTTTCAAAATGATAAGTTGGTTTTCTAGCATCTTCCAAAAGAGACAAATGGATTTTTTAAAAGTACTATTAAAAAGTCATTATAATAGCTTTGATGTGTTTTAATATGTTGCAGTTATTACTCTCAGGAATATTCAGATTATCTCATCTTTAGCCAGTGGTAGGCTCCTTAGTTTGGCTCTAGTATCTTTTGGCACAACTTTAGCAGTCTTGAATGCTTCATTGTCTCTGTTATGAAAAGATGGCACTTGCTTATCTTGTACATTTCCTGCTCTATTCTGGAATCATTTCTCCAAAACTTTGGTTCTTTTAAAGTGGGGATTGGTATTTAAAGACCCAATATAGATGCTAGGAGACTCCTGGATTCCTAAGAATATATTTTCATGGATTTTATCCAGTCTAGGACTATCCATGTGAGTACAAGCCAGGTCTGGAGGTAGACCAAACTGCCATTACTATAGATAATTATTCTACATGTTCAGGAGGTCGTGGTAGATACTATTTATCAAATTCTAGAAAAGGGCTAGGATATTACACAAACCAGAGGGCATCATTAGGTAATCAAATTATACAAATTAGACTGGATAATTCAAAAAAAATCAGAGGTGTAGCACACAGGGATAAAACTAAAATGGAGAGCTAACCACAGTAAAAATCTGAAGAGCCTGGGCAGAGTGGCAGAAACCTAGTTTGAAGGAATGAAACTGAAAGCAGAGAGACATCTGATAGAGATGGTGTATTTAGAATGGTGGCGGGGGGTGGGGAGGGAGAGCCTGAGAGTCTCCTAGGCACTGGAGCTCTTAGTAGGCAGAGCCATTAACTGAACTTGGGAATCCTTATTATAATATTCATTATGAAACTAGAAGAAATGGATTTGGGTGAATGAAGCTGATGATTAGTGACTGAAGGTATTTCTGAAACTAACCTTGGAATAATAGACTTGGCCAGCCATTTCTTACAGTATATAAGATACTTTTCCTCAAAGAGTTATTTCAGTAGCGACTCACTGTACAATAGCTTTGTGAGAAATAATTTTTTGTGAAAGGAAAGAAAAAACATTAAAAAAAATAGAGAAGCATTTTGAAAGGGGTACATGGGACTGAGCAGTATATGTTGAAGTTTTGGACTAAGTGTTCTGTCTGTCTCTTTGGTGCTTTTAAATGGACAGGACAAAATGGGCCTCAATCCCCATATGTCTGAGGTAAACATATTTAATAGCTTTTGAGAAGCAGAGACTTCTGATCTTTATAGAGACATCAGTATGTTGCTCCTTTTAGATGCATCTTTCTAATGCAAAGAAAAGAACCTTAAATTGCCAGTATTTTCATTTGGAAGGAAGATGGATAGAGAAAAAAATTCAGGGCAGAAGATGAGAATTCATGTTTCAAGGACAGTTTTTAGATTGATTTTTCTGGGTCAGAACTGTATGAAATTATCCCCCAATCATATCTGCATGGAGAGGTCTATATTTCTGAAAAAGTAAGGATTATTCAGGGGTAGCCATTTTATTCTCCTTTTTTCTTTATTGTTTTTCCCTTCTCTCTCTCTCTCTTTTTTCTTTGTTTCAAAAAAGGCTTTTCAAAATTTCTTCCTCCTCACTCTCTAGCAGAGAATTTGCAAGGTAATTTATTCAAGGGGTGCCTCCTTTCTGAGCAGAACACACAACGAAAATGATGTCTTTCTTGGGCTGTGTTTACAAGGCACCAGCATAACTGAAAAGTGAAAAATCTTGCAACTACCCTGTGCAAAACAACAAGAGAGAATTCTTGATTAGAAAGCTGCTTAAATCCCTTTCCTATAATAACATGAAAAATCTGGATTTATTTTAATATTTTCCACAACTCACTATTCCCATGATAATCTAATCAGCAATGTCAGACTGCCAATTTAGTAATTTAAAGGTTGTTTCCATTAATTAGTTTTACAACTGGGTGCCTTGACTCTCTCACTGCCATATGAAAACTAGCAGAGATGAATACGTTGCTCCACAAAATAAATAACTCTGCTGTGTTTGAAAAATGGAGCCAATTTGTCTTCCCTCTTTCAGTGGCAGATGCAAGATGACAGCTAAATGAGTGATCAGTCCATTTAAGAGGAAAATGTATATCAATATTGCCAACCACTGCCATTGAACACAAATACGTAATTTGATAGGCTGACATACTTCTATAGGTGAGTGATATAAAAGCAGCTAAAATTATAGTCATCTTGATCTATGGTGAAGAACTTTGAGGCCTTGATCATTCATTCATCTATGTACTGGAGAGGATTAGAAATTACCTCCTGGGGAAAGTTTTAGCTTTGCCCTTGGGCACTTTCTTATCTACTTTCTATTCAGGATCACTTCCTTAGCAGAGTCCTCGACTTTCCGCAGGCCAGGTGGCTGTAAAGGCCCCAGAGATTGAAGCCATTCAGCTCTTCACCAGACATTGTGAACATGAACTCAATCCTGCTCAATTTTCTCTTACCCAGTACATATTTATGGAAAGCCTGTATTGTGCTAGGATCTACACTGTGCTAGGATCTACATTGTGCTAGGATCTATGCTGGGGACTGGGGCTACACCAGCGAACAAATGCTTGTCAAAATCTTATTTTGATAGGGATGTATGATTTCCTGGGACTTCCTGTTTATGGATGCTCCATGTAATTTCTGCTCTATCTTGTATCTTTCAAGTCCCCATAGGCCTGCCATCCAGAGGATTTCCTCACAGCAGCCAGTCCGAGACTTTCTCTGCCACTTAAAGCCAAGAGCTGACTCTGTCAAGCCCCCCTGGCTGCTTTGGCGTAAAGGAGTAGTTACGTCATAAGTTATGACTGGCCCATAAAGAAGTGGCTGGGAGCTGTTTTGAATAGAATCTCCCAGTGCCACAGAAATTACGAAAGTGACACACTCGAAGAAAGTGATTAAGTAGCTGGGATCAAAGATGACACGTTTATCATCCTATTAACACAACACTAGGCTTTTTATCTCCATCTTAAAATTGGACCTGAGGACCTAGCTGTGGTGCAGCAGTGAGGATGTCTTGAGGGTGTCCAGGGATTCTACAAACCAACAGTAGACCCAATATTCAGCAATTGTATTTGTGCCCCTATTGTCACATGGAGCCCTGGTGGTGCAGTGGTTAAGAGCTTGGCTGCTAACCAAAATGTCAGCAGTTTGAGTCCACCAGCAGCACCTTGGAAACTCTATGGGGTAGTTTTACTCTGTCCTATATTGTCTCTATGAGTCGGAATCGACTCGACAGCAATGGGTTATCGTTACAATAGTTTTGGTAAAAAATATATTCTTATATAAGAGACATGGTCGAGATTGTTACTTTTGTTTTCAGAAAGTGATAACAATGGAAGTCATTCCATTTGTGTGTGCATGTGTGTGTCTATATGTCGGATAGTAAGACTAGGGTCAGAAATCCTTTAGGCCAAGTTCTCATCTCTGGATGCACCTGGGTAGAATCACCTGGCTAGCTTGTTAAACGTGTACAGGCCTCAGACCCTGATCTAGGAGAGTCTGATATGTGGCAGTCAAGGTTGACACCCAGTGTCAGGAGTTCGATGAGGAGGCCCTTCCAAAAGCCACCCTGGGAATATATTGATTTTTTATTTAGTTTTAACGAAAGAATACCTTTGGTAGTCCATCCATCTTTAATTGGTGGCAATTCACTTACAAAGGAAAAATGCTGTGAAAACATTTTAGCCTGTGTCTATTACCCACTGTGAGGGAAGAGAGGAGTCGAGTGGTACGGTGGGAATATCATGAGATTTGAACCTTAGTAGTAGACTTGAGTTTAAGGCTCTGATCTTTTTCTAACTACCTGTGTAACGTTGGACCACTCTGAGCTCATCTCTTTCTTCTGGGAATTGAAAATATTAACATCTGAATTGCAGAGTATGGGCATCAAATGGGATGATGCATGTGGAACTGCTTTGTTAAGGGAAAAGCTCTCTTGTCAGTGGCAGGGAAGACGGCCATGTGAAGACAAAGGCAGAGATAGGAGTGATGTTGCCACAAGCCAAGGAACGCCAGGAACCACCAGAAGCTGGAAGAGACAAGGAAGGATTCTCCTTTAGAGCCTTCAGAGGGAGTGTGGCCCTTCTAACACCTTGATTTTCAACTTCTGGTCTTTTGAGCTGTGAGAGAATAAATTCTGGTTTTTAAGCTACTTAACCAAAACCAAACCAAACCTGCTGCCTTGGATTCAATCCCGACTCATAGCGACCCTATAGGGCAGAGTAGAAATGCCCCACAGAGTTTCCAAGGAGTGCCTGGCGGATTCGAACTGCTGACCTTTTGGTTAGCAGCCATAGCACTTAACCACTATGCCCCCAGGTTTTCCTTAAGCCACTTAGTTTATGGTGATTTGTTATGGCAGCCCTAGGAGTAAATGCAGATTTTGGTAAGAGGCAGCAGTCAGTGTAGGCTGGCCCTCCCCCTTGAAGCACAGGCTGCCTCTGGAGTCTTTCTTCCTTCTCACAGTTTCTTCTGTTTTTGAATTCAGCGTTTTCAAACTGATTCCTGTGGGAGCAAGATCTCGAGCTTTCGCGGTTGTGACTGAGCACGTGATGAGGCAAAGAGGTGCAGTTATGTGTGTGTGTTCATTGTAAGGCAGGATTTACTTGAAAGGTGGAGGAATTTACAGAAACAAAGGCAAGAGAACTGACCAGTTGTGGAAAGGAAGGTTGTTTCTTGCTTAACAGTAAAAATAAATAAAATACATAAAGCCCATTTGCCATTGGGAGTATCATTTGTACCCAAAGAATTAGTATATTAAACTCCTTAAAATGGGTCCTATAATCATGTTTGCACTGTTGACTTGATTAGTAGATTATTTTGTAGAGATGGTACAAACTTCAGTCCCAACCTGGTTAATTTATGAGAGTCTCATTTAGCTGAGTCTAAATTATTGACACTTTATTGTGCACAAATGCAGATCAAATATTTGTTTTTATGCTTGCACTCAACTTTATTGTAGGTCATATAAATAGAGTAAATTAAGAGAAAATATCTTGGGACAAATAATTATATGCTTAGATATTCTTGTGTCTGACTAGCCTGAGGAGTCATTTTTGCTGATCTAAAACTTTTAAAATCTATCTTTAGGGGAAATATATAACTCTAGTTACTAAATCACAATGCTCTGTATTTTTCTTAAGTGTTGAATCATTCTATTTTAGATGTGCTTCGCATTGTCAGTGATTTATATATTTTTTTAAAAAGTGGACACAAAATAATCTTAAATAAATAAAAATAATTGGAACACCCCTTATTCCTATGTTTCTTTCCTTTTTTCTATATTTCATTGTGATGTTCTACGAACGCTGTAAACATTTAGGGGCTATCTCTAAAATACAAATAGTTCCTTGGTTTCATTTGAGATATCAGGTCCTCTCAAGTGTACAAAGAAGGAATTCTGAGGCTCTTCCTCATTCTACAGAATCTTTAATCAGTTTTGGGTTTTTTCTCTTTTTTGACGTGGAGAAAAGTCCAAATGACTTTCTAATGGTGTTATTATTATTATCACTTTTAAAATATACTATAACAGTTAGTCTTTGCTCAGTATGTTGTTGTTGGGTGCCATCAAGTCAGTTCCAGCTCATAGTTAGGACAGAGTAGAACTGCCCTGTAGGTTTTTCAAGGAACCCCTAGTGGATTCGAACTGCTAACCTTTGGTTAGTAGCTGAGCTCTTACCCATTATGCCACCAGGGCTCCTTGCTCAGTATATAGTAAGGTAATTTTTGTCGTCTTGTTTCTTCTGCTTTTATTCTTTTATTGGTTAGGGCAGTTCATTTGCTTTTTGACAAGTGACTTTTTTTTAGTTAGGTCCTTCTGATACCATTGCTGACTTTACAAATGAAATCTATGAGCTAGATTACTGTTCATAGAGTGGGTGATAGATAAAGATGTGTCGGGCTAGAATCTCTCTGATGGTTCAAGGTCTTGGATTTTTTAAACTGAATCACATAATATAGTGCCTATTATGAGGGCTGCTCATTTATTGGTTCTATTTATTTACTTGGTAAGACATAGACAATAAAATGCAGTACTACCTCATTGAATGTGCTTTATAGACCATGAGCTCAGCTGTAGAATGGGTCAAGGTCCATTAATCAATCTGTAAAATATTGATTAAACCTCAGACTTCTCACTTTTTTTTAACAATATAGGATGTGATCCAGATATGCATAGAAGGTCTGTTGGTGAAAGATGGAGAGACAAATGTATCATTTGAAGCCAGGATCTCCAAAGAACCAGGGAGTGTCATACTAGATTAAAGAGTGGTAGTAGCTGGGGGAAAATTAGAAAATTTGATTTCCACAGGTCTTTGGAAACAAGATTTTAGATAACTGTGAAAGTCATGCTCACTTTTACAGCTGCATTACAAATTTAAGAGTTCTTGAAAGGTCTTATAAAGCAATGAGACACTTGAGTGCCTTAAAGAAAATTTCTTTTTACAGAGAGACCTATAGATTCTGTTGGCTATAATAAGCAATGCTACAAAGTGCAGGGATATCAGAAGTGAGGGAGTGACTCCTGTGGGGTAATCACTTAAAGCTTCTTACTGGGGAGAGTTGTTGGCAGCTGCCTTTGGTTCTCCCAGATGCTGAGGTTATGGTTTGGGGGCTGTTGAATCAGGGCTAGGAGAATGCTCCAGGTTACACTGAGGTAGGTGGTTTTCAAAGGTGTGAGTCAGGGTAGCTTAATAGCTATATTCATTTTTCAGGCAGTCCAGACTCTTTGTGTTGATTCCAACCTCTGTGGTTTTCTCAGTCCTCTTCTCCAATTTGAAATGGTTCATTCCAGTGGTTCACAAAGTATGATCTCTGGACTAGCAGCATGAGCATAATCTGGGGATTTGTTGAATTCTTGGGCCCTAACCCATATCTATACCTACTAAATCAGAAAATCTGCAATCCACATTTTAACAAGCCCTCCAGGTGATTTTGATCCACACTGAACTTTGAGAACCATTGATATAATTAGCATAACAGTATATATACTATTCTCTCTGTCTAATTTACTTTCAAGGACTGCTTAAGTCTCTCCTTCCTAGATGCCTCCCAGGTATATTATGTAGCACCTAACATTATACCTATTGCATAAAAAGTACCTGAGAAATAGTTGTCCTCTGAATGTTCAAACTCCAGCCGAGTTTTTGAGAGAAAGGAGAATGTCTTTATCCTACCTTCTAGCACCTTCCCAGGAGTTGCTGGGTGGCACAAATGGTTAAAATCTCAGCTACTAACTGAAAAGTTGGCTCTTTGAACCCGCCCAGAGATGCCTGAGAAAAAAGGCCTGGAGGTCTGCTTCCAACAGTTCACAGCCACAAAAACCCTATGGTGTGCCGTTCTACTCTGCGACACATGGGGTCGCCATGAGTTGAAATAGATTTGACAGCAACTGTTTCTGATTGCGACTTCCCAGCTATGGTGCTTCTGATTGCCTCTTCCACCATTAGGGATGCTCTAGTTTTTTGTGGCATTACAGATGTTCCCAAAATAGAAATAAAACATGAAACCTGCCCTCAGGGAGCCATGAGTGTAGCGGCCACATGAAACCAGCGTTTCTAATGATATGTTTATAATGACCCTTTTTCAAAAATTTCTTAGGATAGTATCAATTTCTGGTGAGGCTTTAAAGGAAAATGATGAACATGTGAGTGGACAATGGAAGAAGGGTGATACTTTTGATGCAGTGGCAAAGAGCTTGTCTGAATTATGTTCAAATGTTTGGTAGAAGGTAACACTTGTAAGTGATGAACTTGGATATCGAGCTGAGGAGATTTCTAAGCAAGATCTTAAAAGGACCACACTACCACGAAGAAGAAGAGCCAAGAGTGAAACATGTCCTTGGGACTCAGGGTCCTTGTGCTGAGAGAGGGGGCAGAGAGAGAGCTATAACAGAGAGAGAGCTATAACACCCAAGGGGGGCAGAGAGAGCTATCACACCCATGGTGGTGAGAAGCAGCGGCAGAGAAATGGCAACAGCAGAACCAGGAGGCCAGTGCAGTATGGTGCAGTGAGCTTCTTGGCTCGTGGAACAAGGCAATTATAATAGGTTTGCTGACCTGTGAAGAGAGAGAGCTGGGTGCTTTCGGGCAGGAGGCTTCCTGGAAGAGTGGGGTGCCTTTGGGCACTTATTGGCACAGCTAAAGAGTTTTGTAACACTTGTCCAAGCAGGACAGAGGCCAGCCTGAGGGGCCCAGGGGCCAGGGAAAAGCCCTGCCTGCAGGCATGGCTGAGGAACTGTCCTGACCGAAGAACTATATTCCAAATTTTCCTGATGCTGATTGTAACCTGTTATTTCCCTGGTGGTCTACTTCTGAAAAACTTGGCCAGTGAAAACTTTACGAAAAGCAGTGGAACATTGTCTCATATAGTGCCGGAAGATGAGCCTGTCAGGTTGAAAGGAACACAAAACACGGCTACCTCCTCAAAAGAGTCAATCTTCTGACATGGATGGAAGAAAACTTTCGGGACTTTCATTTGCAGATGTAGCATGACTCAAAATGAGAAGAAACAGCTGCAAACATGCATTAATAATTGGAACATGGAATTTATGAAGTAAGAATGTAGGAAAACTGAAAGTCACCAAAAATGTAATGGAATGCATAAAGATTGATATCCTAGGCATTAGTGAGCCGAAATGTTCTAGTATTGGCCATTTTGAAGTGGGCAATCATATGGTTTACTATGCTAGGAATGAAAAATTGAAGAGGAATGGCATTGCATTCATTGTCAAAATGAACATTTCAAGATCTATCCTGAAGTACAGAGCTGTCAGTGATAGGATAATACCCACATACCTATAAGAAAGACCAGTTAATATGACTGTTATTCAAATTTATACAGCAACCACTAATGCCAAGATGAAAAAATTGAAAGTTTTTACCAACTTCTGCAGTCTGAAATTGATCAAACATGCAGTAAAAATGCATTGATAATTACTGGTGATTGGAATGCAAAAGTTGGAAACAAAGAAGGATTGATCTGTAGTTGGAAAATACGACCTTGGTAATAGAAACAATCGCATGATAGCATTTTGCAAGACCAACCACTTATTCATTGCAAATATCTTTTTTCAAAACCATAAAGGCAGTTATACACATGACGTTCACTGGATGGAAAACACAGGACTCAAACTGACTACATCTGTGGAAGGAGACAATGGAAAAGCTCAATATCACCAGTCGGAACAAGGCCAGAGGCCGACTGTGGAACAGACCATCAATTGGTCACGTGCAAGTTTAAGTTGAAGCTGAAGAAAATTAAAACAAATCCATGAGAACCAAATATGACCTTGAGTATAACCCACCTGAATTTAGAGACCATCTCAAGATCGGATTTGATGTATTACACAGTAATAACCGAAGACCAGATGAGTTGTGGGATGACATCAAGGATATCATACATGAAGAGAGAAAAACAGGAAAGAAAGAAAAGACCAAAACAGATGTCAGAAGAGACTCTGAAACTTGCTTCTAAATGTAAAGCTGCTAAATAAATGGAAGAAATGAGAAGTGAAAGAGGTGAACAGATTTGAAAGAGTGGCTTGAGAAAACAAAGTATTACAATGAAATGTGCAAGGACTGGAGTTAGAAAACCAGAAAGGAGGAATGCACTCAACATTTCTCAAGCTGAAAGAACTGAAGAAAAAATTCACGCCTCAAATTGTAATATGGAAGGAGTCTACAGGGAAAATATTGAACGATGCGGAAGGCATCAAAAGAAGACGGCAGGAATACACAGAGTAACTGTACCAAAAAGAATTGGTTGATGTTCGACGATTTCAGAAGGTAGCACATAATGAAGAACTGATGGTATTGAAAGAAGTCCAAGTTGCACTGAAGGTGTTGACAAAAAACAAGACTCCAGGAGTTAACAGAATACCAATTGAGATGTTTCAACAAAAGGATGCAGTGCTGGAGGTGCTCACTGGTCTATGACAAGAAAGTTGGAAGACAGCTACCTGGCCAATCAACAGGAAGAGATGCATATTTGTGCCCATTCCAAAGAAAGGTAATCAAACAGAATGTGGAAATTATCGAACAATATCATTATTATCACACATAAGTAAAATTTTGCCGAAGAGCGTTCAAAAGTGATTGTAGCAGTACATTGGCACAGAACTGCTAGGAATTCAAGCTGGATTCAGAAGAGGATGTGGAACTAGGAATATCATTGCTGATGTCAGATGGATCCTGGCTGAACAGAGAATACCAGAAAGATGTTTACCTGTGTTTTATTGACTATGAAAAGGCATTTGACTGCGTGGATAATAACAAATTATGAACAGCATTATGAAGAATGAGAATTCCAGAGCACCAAACTGTTCTCATGAGGAACTTTACATATACCAAGAGGCAGTCATTCAAACAGAACAAGGGGATATTGCATGGTTTAAAATCAGGAAAGGTGTGCATCGGAGTTGTATCCTTTCACCATATTTGTTCAATCTGTATGCGGAGAAAATGATCTGAGAAACTGGAATATATGAAGAAGGCCGTGGCTTCAGCATTGGAGGAAGACTCGTTAATAATCTGTGATATGTAGAGATGACACAACCTTGTTTACTGAAAGTGAAGAGAACTTGAAGCAATTACTGATAAAGATTGAAGACTACAGCCTTCAGTATGGACTATATCTCAACATAGAGAAAAAATTCTCGTACCTGGACCAATAAGCAACATCTTGATAAACGAAGAAAATATCAAACTTGTAAGGGATTTCATATTACTTGGATCTGCAATAAACACCCATGGAAGCAGCAGTGAACAAATCAAACAATGCATTGCACTGGGAAAATCCACTGCAAAAGATCTCTTTAAAGTGTTAAAAAGCGAAGATGTCCCTTTGAGGACTAAAGCACTCCTGACCTAAGCTATGATATTTTTAATTGCCTCATATGCATGTGAAAGTTGTATGATGAATAAGGGAGACTGAAGAAGAATTGATGCTTTCAAATTACAGTTTTGGTGAAGAATATCAAATATACCATGGATTACCAGAAGAACCAACAAATCTGTCTTGGAAGAAGTACAACCAAAGTACTCCTTGGAAATGAGGATGGTGAGACTTCGTCTCACACACTTTGGCCATGCTGGCAGGAGGAGCCAGTCCCTGGCGAAGGTGAGGAAAGGTACAGGGTCATGCTTGGCAAGGTAGAGGGTCAGTGAAAAAGAGGAAGACCCTCAAGGATATGGATTGATACAGTGGCTGCAACCATGGGCTCAAACAGCAATGATTGTAAAGATGGCACAAGACTAGGCAGTATTTTGTTCTGTTGTGTATGGGGGTCACTGTGAGCCAGAACCAAGTCACTGACACATATCAACAACAACTTCCTTAATAAATCCTATTATTGTGAACATGGCCTGTGAATTCTGTGTGGCCATTGCAATGAATTATTGATTACATCACAAAAGTAGAGAGTGCCGTGGGAGGTACGACTGGTGTCAGAATTAGTTAAAATTTTAGAAAGAGGAGGTGTGTTTGACCTTCGCCTCATAGTAACCAGGCTTGGGCTTTTGATCTTGATTTTCCTTCCCCTTTGTGAAGTTAGGGGAAGTCAGACAACCCCTCATGCTATTTTTATAACAAGTAACGTCCTCCATCCTGATTACTGAATTATTTTCCAGGAGAGTCATAGATTCTGAGGGGTTCAATTTTGGTATTTTGACCATATGTTTACTACTTTTTTGGACATAAACTAAAAGTATATAATGTTTTTATATTCATATTTTCATTATTTAAAGTATTCATAGTTTATTGTTGGTACTTGGCTTGAAATGGATTGCGCTTTGGTTTAAGTAGGGAGAAAAACACCTTAAGGCAGTCAGACTTTGGTTTATTAAAAAGCATTATTCATGTTTTACTTTAGACTCTCCTGCATATCACAAAGCCTGAGAAATGACTTAGAATGGCTTTAACTCCTCAGTGACAGTTTTGTTTCCGTTTGGAGCATCTCTGACGGGCAGGGGTTTGAAACATCTACGGAAGTGGTATTCAGTCCACATTGATTGAAATTTAGTGCCCAAAATACCAGCTAATAATGAATAGTAAATTTTCAAGGAAGAGGAAAAAGCCATAATAGCGTTACTTAGGAAACTAGGGATTGGGAAGATGTCAAAATCTATGACTAAGGGCAGGTTTAGAAAAGAAGGCAAAAAGGCTAGATTTGTTGCAGGTCTGTGTTTTTTAAGCAGGCGTTTTGGTATTATTACCCTTGGGTGTCAGCATTGGCTAGGGGTGCTGCAAAGCCAGTTTCTATTTCAAATCTTTATCCTGGAGTCAGGGCTGTGTTAGATTTTCCACAGCTGAAGGACAACATCCAGTTTCAGGGCAAAAGATCATTCAACTTGTTACAATTCCCGGCAAAAACCTTCTAGAGAGTGCCAGGCCTACCATTTTACTCAGTCTGTGGTTTGGCAAAATTGGTTCTGTCTTTTCATATTTTTCCTTTCCCAGTCAGTGTAAAAATATTGTCAAAGGAGGAAGATATGTAGTCTCCTCATGCCTATCTCTCTTCTGATTCATCTTTTTTCCCCAGATGGAAGTTGAAAATTAGTCTCAGTGATTGGGAAATGTAACATGTTGGAATCTTACCCTCTTTCTTTCTTAAAAATCTGTTTTTCTTCTAACGATAATAAAGTAGAAGGTAGAAACAGCATAAAATCAGTTAATCTTACTGATTCCTATTTTTTTTAAACTAGTAAAATAAGGAGGGTGGGTAAATTTTATTTGAAGTACTTGCCAGCTCCAACAGCTCATATTATAATCTAACCACACTTTGTCTTAAAGGAAAGAAAAGCATTGCTCTTCTCAATGAGCTTTCTTGCTGCGAATCTGGAAACAATACTATTTCTTATAGCAGCTGAGGATGCCCTCACCATAAAAATGTTTATAACTTGACTTTAATAAAGACAGATAGGGTGAAAGGAGCACTGGATTTCCTGTAAGTATCTGACCCACGAAAAAGTGCCTGATAAGTATTTGCTGAGTAAGTTGGATGAGAAGTTAGAAAAATGGGATTCTATTCCTGGAATGAACTAGTCCTGTAACCATAGCCAGGTCACTAGAGCTCGCTGGGCTGGAGTTTTATCACCTCTGTGGTGAAGAAACTAAATGGAAACCCTGGTGGCATAGTGGTTAAGTGCTACGGCTGCTAACCAAAGCGTTGGCAGTTTGAATCTGCCAGGCGCTCCTTGGGAACTCTATGGGGCAGTTCTACACTGTCCTATAGGGTCGCTATGAGTCAGAATTGACTCGACGGCACTGGGTTTGGTTTTGCATGGTGAAGAAGGAGTCCCTGAGTGGTGCAACAGTTAACATACTTAGATGCTAGCTGTAAGGTTGGAGGTTGGAGATCTACTTCTGAAAACTCAGCTACTGAAAACTGTGGGGCACAGTTCTACTCTGACACTCATGGGGTCACCATGAGTCAGAATCAACTTGAAAGCAACTGGTTTTATGGTGAGAAGGCTGTCCTGGGTAAACACTAAGAGCCTTCCTAGCTTTAAAATTCTGTGAAACTAGATTCCAAAACAGATTGCTTTCTGAAAGCACTGTTTACACTTTTTTTAGACTATCACATTTTAAACATTTGCAAAATGGAAAACAGTTGCATTTTAATATGAAAGTTTTATGCACTTGCAATAAAAATGCCAGTGAGGGTTAATCACTTTGGTATCTCGCAGAAAAGGAACACCAGTACCTTTGTTTCCTTTTTGAAGGGCAGAGTGGGTGCACGGGATTGAGAAAGAAAGGTAAGAGGAAGAAGATGTAAAATGTGCTGGTGCTGAGCACTGTGTGGCTGGAGAAACAAAGAAGTGTGAAGGCAGTCCCTGGGAGGAGAGGTTGGAGAGAGGAGCGGGATACTTTTGATAGCTTTGGCCAAGTCATGACTAGGCAAAGACCTAGCGCTGTACGCCACACGGGCACGTGAGCTAGTTATTCTTCCCCATGGGTGTGTGATCACATTCTTAGTCACCACCTAGTTGTCTAGGCTCCCTGAGTTTGAATTGTAGCTCCCCTATTTTGGTTGCATTCTTAACCTCTTTGTGTTTCAGCATCTTTATCTTTAAACTGGGGAGTAAATGACAATACATGTAAAGTGCTTACATCATTGTGTAATGAATGTTAGCTATTAATATTAATAAAATTCAAACATTAGCTATGATTAGTTTTATTACCAGTACTAACACCTCATTCATTAGAAAGAATATGCCAGCTATCTGCTTAAATATTGTGAGTAATGAAACATGTAGTATTGAGAAGACAGTTCCTGCTTTATGGTTGCCAAAAACTTCCCAAACAACCCTTCTCCCCCCAACACCCCCAAAATATACCTCTCCTTTCACATGGCGTTAATTCAGTCATTGGTGATTCATTGTCTTGGGCAAAACATTACCCCCTTACTGTCATCCTCTTTTCAAATGGAACTATATCAAGTCCTTAAAATCTTATTATAAAATAATATCTAGGATTTCTTTTCTCTATGAAAGGAGAGAACAGGCAGTATTAAGTTCTTAAAAGGCAAAGGGGAAACGAGGGGAGACTAAGGGGAAATGAGGCAATGCTCAGAGTTCTGCCCATCAAAAGGGTTGTAGAGAGTGGACTGTACTTCCACTTGGTGAAATTCAAGTACAGGATCATTTCTGGTTCTCACAGTAAGAGCGTGGGGTCCTAAGACTTTTATATGTAAATCTGAATCTTCAAACAAAACATTACTATATTTGCAAAGAAATAAAATCTTTAAACCACCTTCTTTGGGACTCTTTGGTAATAGCTGTACTCTTCTGTGATTTCCTGTGTATATTTAATAGAGACACAACGGGGCTTGCTCAGTATGAAATCTGATAGTGAAACAAGCTATAAAAGATCAAAAGGATAGGGACCAAAACATCACCCAGAGAACTCTGTAGGAACGGTATATGATTATAGGATTCTGCAGCTAGGGATCTCTGAGAATGATTAGTTCTAGTCATAGGAATTACAAATGTGGATACTGGCAAAGAAAAAAGCTACATAGAATACTTAAGAGAGTGAGATCGGAATGTAAAGTTCTTATATGTGTTTATTCACTTTACTTCCTTTCATACAATCTTAATATTTTCAGGTTATCTACTTATTGTAGGCTAATGACTAATTCCTCCCTAAGTGTTCTAAAATTTGATCCTGATTTTAAACAAGTACCATCATACTCATATAAAATCAAAGTGAGCACATTCTGGGGTTACATGCAACCACAAGTGATTTAAAAGCTAACCTTTGGCGGAGAGGACTGCTACCAGTCCCCCCGCCCCTGCCTGCTAACGTCACCTTTACATCCCAGAAAACACATGCCGTTTCTCTTGTCAAACCCTTCATGGTTCCCACTGTACAACTCTAAGTCCGTTTTCTCAGTGAGGTTTTCTTCATACTTTTAAGCATGGATAGTCATCTCACTCTTTGTTCTTATATAGCCTTTCTAATCTGGGCCACATGGACACTCGTTCTGTATAGCTGTACCTGTCATTCTTGTGTATAATTTGTCTCTCCAGCTAGATTATAAAGTCTTTGAGAAGAAGAAATAAATCTTTATATCCCATGCAATACCCATTTCTATCATGCGAGTATAATAGATACTTAGGAAGTATTTGTTTTTGAGTAAACAATTCTGTTTTTGTAAGGAAGAACATTTAAGATACTAAAATCCAGTTTAAAAGAAAATTATATCTGGAGTTGGTGATTTGAAAATAAGAAACGTCACTGTATTGACTGTGTAATTTCTAGTGATTAACTAAAGTTTAAATATGCCAGTCAATAAATTTCATTTTAAAGCAAAGCCAGTAAGATAATATTTGGGTCCATTGATTCATATATCATAATTATACTTGAACTGCTTATTATTTTTTCTTTCAACTGAAAAAAAAAAATTCTGCTGGTTTCAAAGCATTGAGTTTTCCAGTGTATAAGAATGTGTTTATTCATTGATACACATGATTGTTAAGGGGTCTCTTTTATAAAATTTATTTGTAAAAATTCTGAGAATTCTAACTAAAATATTTTTAGATTTAAAACACATAGTTTATGCCTCTTTCTCTTAAAACTTTATTTCCTTTCACACATTCTCATGTTTTCAGGTTATCTACTTATTGTAGGTTAATGTCTAATTTCTCCCTAAATGTTCTAGAATTTGATCCTGACTTTAAACAAGTACTATAAGTACGAGGCAAGCCACTGCAGCCAGGAGAAGGCCTGCCATAGTTCCTGAACACCGAGATGTGTTCGGGGCTCATTTAGTCCGTTCTGCATGGACTGCAGCTGACTGTTGTGTCTTTTCAATCGTGGAACCTCCCTTTCTTGGCTGGTCAGAGTAGAGTTCTAATTGGGCCACTAACTATTTGCCTATTTCTAAGTAGGACTCAGTGAAATCTAAGAGTATCTGGTCCCTAGGTGGTACAAAAGGTTAACATGCTCGGCTGCTAGTTGAAAGGTTCTTAATTCGAGTCTACTCAGAAGAAAGGACTGGTGATCCTCTTCTGAAAAATCAGTTATTGAAAACTCTATGCACACAGTTCTACTCTGACACAGGGGGGTTCCCGTGAGTTGGAATTGACTCGATGGCAACTGGTTTACTGGTGAGGACCTTCTGACCTTCTTACCCCCATGTAGATGGGCTTAACATTCTGCTTGGGACAGAGAGGAGAACATAAATCTCACCCTCTGTTCATGAGTGTAGCTGAGAAAGCAAGTTTAGCTTGATACATGTAATTGCCCTCACGGGGAGGGAAGTGTGGACACTCTTCTTTCCCTGAAGACACCATTTTGCCTTCTCCCAAAGGACTTATGAAACACAAGATTCAGGGGATAGCAAAACTACAAGAGTAAAAACTTTGTTGGGGGTGGATACAGAATACATGAATTTGTATTGGCAAGGTATGCTCTCCCCCCCAACACTCTTTCTCTATTTTGATGGAGATTTTGTATTGTTCTTCCTTAGAAAAAATGATTTTGTTGTTGTATCAGGTGCTATCTAATCAGTTCCAACTCATAGCAACCCTATGTACGATCAAACGAAACATTGCCCAGCCCTGTGCCATCCTCACAATAATTGTTATGTTTGAATCCTTTGTTGCAGCCACTGTGTCAATCCATCTCATTGAGGGTCTTTTTTCCCTGACCTTCTACTTTACCAAGTATGACTAGTCCGTCCAGAGAACATGTCCAAAGTATGTGATGCAAAGTCTTACCATACGGACTTATAAGGTACATTCTGGTTATACTTCTTCCAAGACAGATTTGTTCATTCTTCTGGCAGTCCATTGTATATTCAATATTCTTTGCCAACACCATAACTCAAAGACATCAATTCTTCAGTCTTCTTTATTCACCATCCAGTTTTCAAATGCATGAGATGACTGAAAATACCATGAGTTGGGTCAGGCGCACCTTGGTCCTCAAGTGACATCTTTGCTTTTAATACTTTAAAGAGGTCTTTTGCAGCAGATTTGCCCAATGCAATACAGTGTTTGGTTTCTTGACTGCTGCTTCCATGGGTATTGACTGTTGGTTCAAGTAAAACAAAATCCTTGACAACTTCAGTCTTTTCTCTGTTTACCGTGATGTTGTGAGGATTTTTGTTTTCTTTATGCTGAGAAGTAGTTCATGCCGAAGCATGTAGCCTTTGATCTTCATCAGTGAGTTCTTCGAGTCGTCTTCACTTTCAGCAAGCAAGGTTGTGTCATCTGCACGTGGTGGGTTGTTAATGAGTCTTCCTCCAATCCTGATGACACGTTCCTTATGTAGGCCAGCTTCTCAGATTATGTGCTCAGCATACAGATTGAATAAGTATGGTGAAAGGATACAACCCTGATGCACACCCTTCCTGATTTTAAACTATGCAATATCCCCTGGTTCTGCTCAAACAACTGCCTCTTGATCTATGTATAGGTTCCTCATGAGCACAATTAAACATTCTGGAATTCCCATTCCTCACAATGTTATCTATAATTTGTTATGATCCACACAGTCAAATGCCTTTGCATAGTCAATAAAACACAGGTAAACAGCCTTCTGGTATTCTCTGCTTTCAGCCAAGATCCAGAAAGAGTAGAAAGGCAGTGAAGGATAATACTTTGTACTTCAAGAAAGCTAAGGAAGTGTTAAGGGCTGAGTGGCCAACCATAGGAAACAGAACTCCTTCCCCTACCATGATTAGGGTGTTTTGAAAGGTTGAGATAGATCTTTCATCATGGATACCTGTGGCGTAAATACATAAGAACAGAGAGAAGTAGTGATTAAGCCAGTCACAATGAATCTAGATTGGGACTCAATAGAGACATCATCGCATCTCAGTTTTTCTTAAAGGAGAATAATGTTGCTGAAAAACATGAGAGAACTCTCAAAGGCATATGAAGTGAGTTCTACAAATAGTAAAATATAAATCACCCAAGTCATGGTAAGGGAAGGAGTTCTATTTCCTATGGTTGGTTGCTCAGCCCCTAACACTTGTTTAGCTTTCCAGAAGTAAAAATGATTGTTCTGCACTGCTGTTCCTACTCTCAGGGCAGACATCCACACATCCTTGAGCATGCTTTGCTTCTACCTCCTAAAGAGCGGAACAATAACATCCCTTGTATATTTTTAAAACTGTTGATTTATTCTATCAGTTGACATTCAAAATTTTTAAAAAGATTTTAAAAGCAGGTAATTGAAACAGAATTATGCTAAGTTTAGAACTCTGCATATGATATTTAATTTTTTTTTAGAATTCTTATTGGAGTGTCATGCTGGTGCGTTTAAGAAATAAAAATCGTGATAAACGAGGTAATATATGGAAAGCACTTAAAACCCTTTGGAAAAGTGGGATAGCACATAAATCCACAGTATTACTAATAAGGATCTAGTAGTCTCCCTCACCCATGCAACTTGCTACACGTAAATGTTGCCTCTGTAGAAATTGACTAGTTGGTGCATTTAAAAGACCAGATTGATTAAAATAACCATCTGAAGCGGATACTCATGACACAAATGAATCTAAAACATCATATACGATTTTAATAAACATTTATTGAATATCCACTATGTGTAGGGCACTGGTTAGGACCTAAGCATATTTAAAGAGTGACCTCTGGTCTCAAGAACTCACCCTCTGGCAAGAGACATTAAGCAGGGAAGAATTAACCGGCTGGAGTAAAAGAACAGCAACTCTAAAGAGACCTTTCCTCATAGAGTTCTGGGAACATTTTACATCAAGACCCCTGTTAACAGTCAAGACGTTTAACGGTGCAGCACAGGGCAGCGTTCTATTCCATTGTGAATGGGGCTGACTCAACAGCAATCAACAACAGCAATATTCTTGCTGGGGCCACAGAGAATTGAAATCCGAAACAATCCACTGTTTAACATTTACCAATCCACTAAACTTGTTCATTTTTATAACAAACTGGAAGACAAAGGGTATTCTGAGTTGTGGGTAAGGCCCTGCAGCCTGTAAATGAGCTGAGCTGCTTACTGAGAGCAGAAGCTGGTGTGGGATGGAGTCTTTATTGCACAGGGGCAGACGGAGAAGCAGCCCACCACCCTTCAGTGCGAAACGCTTCAGATCTAGGTACACATTAAAGGATGAGCCTGGGGCTTAACTTAGAGGCCTAAGATCAGTTGAACCAGGGCAAAAGCTAGGACTGGAAGTTAATCTAGCGATATAATAAAAAATTAATATGAAGATGCACTAAAAATGCACTTCTAAATTCTAATATCAGAACTAGAAGCAGGTGTGATTATATAGCATCAAGCTAAAAACATAAATAGCCAGAAGATACTCATTTAATATTGGTTCATTCATCAAGAAGTATTTGTTGAATACTATGTACGAGACATTCTTCTAGGATTAATGATACAGGAGTGAACAACTCAGACCAAAATCTAGCCTGGATGCAGCTTACCTTTTAGTAGGGGATGCAGACAAATTATTAGATTGTATGGTATGATCCTACCACTTGTCAGTTTGTTGTACTGTGGTGGCTTGCATGTGGCTGTGATGCTGGAAGCTATGCCACTGGTATTTCAAATTTCAATGGGGTCACCCATGGTGGACAGGTTTCATTTCAGGTGGCAGCATATGATCAGGAACTGATGTTATTGAAGGAAGAAGTACAAGCTACACTGAAGGCATCAGCAAAAACAATACTCTAGGAATTGATGGAGTACCAATTGAGATGTTACGACAAATGGATGCAATGCTGGATGCGGTCACCCATCCATGCCAAGAAATTTGGAAGACAGATACCCGGCCAATGAACTGAAAGTGATCCATATACGTTCCCCTTCCAAAGAAAGGTGATCCAACAGAATGCATAAATTATGGAACAATATAATTAATACCACGTGCAAGTAAGATTATTCAAAAATGGTTGCAGCAGTACATTGACAGGGAGCTGCTGGAAATTCAAGCCAGATTCAGAAGAGGACGTGGAACAAGAGATATCACTGCTGATGTCAGATGGATCCTGGCTGAAAGCAGAGAATACCAGAAAGATGTTTACCTGTGTTTTATTGATTACACAAAGATATTTGACTTTGGATCATGACAAATTATGGATAGCATTGCAAAGAATGGGAATCCCAGAATACTTAATTGTGCTGATGTGGAACCTGTACATAGACAAAGAGGCAGTTGTTTGAACAGAACAAGGGGATATTGCGTGCTTAAAATCAAGAAAGGTGTGTGTAGGAGTTGTAACCTTTCACCATATTTATTCAATCTGTGTGCTAAGCACATACTCTGAGAAGCTGGACTATATGAGAAAGAATGTGGCATCAGGATTGGAGGAAGACTCCTTAACAACCTGCCATATGTAGATGACACAACCTTGCTTGCTGAAAGTGAAGAGGACTTGAAGCACTTACTGATGAAGATCAAAGACTACAGTCTTCGGTATGGATTATACCTCAACATAAAGGAAACAAAAACCCTTACAACTGGCCCGGTAAGCAACATCATGATAAACGGAGAAATGATTGAAGTTGTCAAGGATTTTGCTTTATTTGGATCGCAATGGACATTCATGGAAGTAGCAGTCAAAAAATCAAACAACATATTACACGGGGCAAATCTGCTGCAAAAGACCTTTTTAAAGTGTTAAAAAGCAAAGATGCCACTTGAGGACTAAGGTTCACCTGACTTAAGCCATGGTATTTTCAGTTGCCTCATATGCATGTGAAACTTGGACAATGAATAAGGAAGGCCAAAGAAGAACTGATGTCTTTTAATTATAGTGTTGGCAAAGAATCTTGAATATATCGTGGTCTGCTACAAGAATAAACAAGTCTGTCTTGGAAAAAGTACAGCCAGAATGCTCCTTAGAAGCAAGTTGGCAAGACTTCGTGTCAAGTACTTTGGACATGTTATCAAGAGGGGCCAGTCCCTGGAGAAGAACATCATGCTTAGCAAAGTAGAGGGTCAGTGAAAAAGAGGAAGACCCTCAATGAGATGGATTGACACAGGGGCTGCAACAATGGGCTCAAACATAGCAACAATTGTGTGGATGGCTCAGGACTGGGCCGTGTTTCATACTGCTGTACATGGAGTCATTACGAGTCAGTACTGATTTGATGGCACCTAATTATATATTTATATTATATATTATATATTATATATTATATATTATATATTATATATTATATATTATATATTATATTATATATTATATTATATATTATATTATATATTAATATAGTATATAATATTATATAGTATATAATATTATATAGTATATAATATTGTATAGTATATAATATTGTATAGTATATAATATTATATAGTATATAATATTATATAGTATATTATATATTATTATAGTATATTATATGTTATAGTATATATATGTTATAGTATATTATATGTTATAGTATATTATATGTTATAGTATATTATATGTTATAGTATATTATATGTTATAGTATATTATGTTATAGTATATTATGTTATAGTATATTATGTAATAGTATATTATGTAATAGTATATATGTAATAGTATATTATGTAATAGTATATTATGTAATAGTATATTTTATATTATATTTTATTATATTATATTTTATTATATTATATTTTATTATTTATATTTTATTATATTATATTATATATTATATAATATATTATATTATATTATATATTATATTATATAATATATTATATTTTATATTATATATATTATATAGATTATATTTTATATTATAGATTATATTTTATATTATAGATTATATTTTATATTATAGATTATATTTTATATTATATTATATTTTATATTATATATTATATTTTATATTATATTATATTATATATTATATTATATAATATATAATATAATATATAATATATTATATATTATATAATATTATATATGATATTATACATTATACATTATATTATATATGATATTATACATTATATATTATATCATACATGATATTATACATGATATTATATATTATATTATATTTTATATTATGTATTATATTTATTTTATATAATATATATTATATTTATTATATATTATATTATATATTATATTAATTATATATTATATTTATTATATATTTATTATATAGTATATTATATAGTATATTATATATTATATTATATGATATATTATATTATATGATATATTATATATGATATATTATATATGATATTATATGATATATTATATGATATATTATATGAGATATTATATGATATTATATTATATATTATATAATATATAATATTATATAATATATAATATTATATATTATATTATATCATATATTATATAATATTATATATTATATTATATAATATTATATATTGTATATTATATTATATTATATATTGTATATTATATATTGCATATTGTATATTGTATATTATATATTGTATATTATATTGTATATTATATTATATATACAACAACATGGTATGACCAATGGCATGATGAAGAGTGTGATACATTCCCTAGATTATTTTTCAGTGAATCTTGTTGCCCTCTCTGCAGACAGCCCTCAGTATCAGTCCCTTAGGGATTGCTCCAGCTTCTTGCCCCTTCTTGGGTGCCCACATCAAGTGACTGGTCCATGAAGGCATAGAAAGACCTGGCCATCTCAATCACTTGAGGGTCATATTAGCTTTAGGGCTCCTCTTAGGCCATGCTGTTGTATCTGCATCATATCTTGACTTCACCCTCTGCCCAGTTTAAGCTGGATATATTGAGAAATGAGGCTATAAAAGGAGTAAGCCACCCTGTATGAGTTGGAATTGACTCAACAGCAATGGGTTTGGTTTGGTTTAAGAGAGTCAAAAGTAGAAGATCAACAGATTGTTGATCCTGGTGGGGTCAAAGAATTGTTGCCATTATCAAATACTATTGAATGGCCTCTTTGCTGGTACTGGTACAAAAAGAAACACCCAATACCTGGAATTGTAAGATGACATGACCAATGAGATGACAGAAGTATGCATAAGGTAAAAGGGGAGTAGAGAGAAAGGAATAATAAAAGTCAGGGCCTTGGAGCACAGGATCAAGACCAGAGTTCAAAAAACAAGACTCAACAACTTTAAGATTAGGGCTCTGCTTATAGAACTGCAGTGAACAGGACATAGAATGTTCTTTTTCTGAATATAGCTAGTACAACTCAAACCCACAAATACCTGTCTGGTATTACCGAACACAGACTTTGTGCTAGACACTGTGGTAATACCAAGATATAAGGAAATCTGAGATGGGGTCCCTATTCAAGGAATTTTCAGTCTAAGTTATTCCTGGGCAGATCTTTCTCCTTTCCCTTCCTCCTCACCTCCCTCCTTTTCTTCCTGCCTTTTGTCCCTGAATCTATCTATTAGAAATGCTAAGGGAGAAAAATTTAGAAATATCCAAGCAATCTGTGCAAGCAACCCTTTGAGAAATTCATTCACTGATTCCAAAAAATAGCTACTGAGCACTTACTATGTACCAGAAATTTTGCCAGGTTCTGATATTCAGAGAGGGAAAGTTCTCTTGAGGCCCTCTTTACTGAATGAGTTCATAGGGGAAGGACTAGATGAATCTGATTGGGAATGTCAGGAAAGACTTCAAGGTGGAGGTGACTTGAGTTGAGACATGGAGACTAAAGGTTTTACTCATAGATAAGAGAGGAGAGACTATGGCAGATAGGGCAAATAGCCTGCCTCATTCTTCTGCGAAAGACCACTTCTGCTAAGGTCAGTGTCTCTGCATCTGCTCCGTAGGTCATTCCTCTCATCTTCCCAAGGACCTATTAATTGACTTGTGTTCGTGTGGATCCAGGTGTCTGCCTCTAAAAAAAATAGTTCCTAATATTATTTATTATAAATAATATTTATTTATTTGGTGTTGTTTATAAACCTCTTAGCAGAGAGTCTCAGTTTTTTTCTTTTTATTAATGTGTAATCTTTATTTTTTTTAATCTTTATACCTACCCATTCCTTTATTTTTTATGTCATTCCCTGCAAGAACAAACTGCTTTAGTAAAACAGTGTCCTAAAGCTGCCAGAGCCCTTGGACACCATTTTACAGATGAGGAAATAGTTCTGGAGGAGTGAGGCCATTTACAACTTTACCTTCTGCCTTTTGTAAGTATATAAAGGTTATGTCACACACTTTAGCTTTGAACTGTTCTGAAATTATCCTCTGTCTGAACAGCCTCGCCTGTTTTTAAATGTATTATTTTCCTGCATACTTTTAGGGCAAGAACATTGTAATTCTAAATAAGAAGGTATTTCGCAACAGAAGATTACCTGTGACTAACGTTAAGTCTCCAAAATCCACTTTTGATCCCATAAAAACCAGTCCTTTACTCCTTTCCCAGAGGGATCTCTCGTGACCCTTACACGTACTTTGTTGCTGCCGTTGCACTTTCGTTTTATTGTTTTTTGGGCCTGGATGGAAAGGATGCTGAAGTTTACTTTTTATTTTATAACAAATGTGAAACCGGTGTGGATAAGCTCTCAACTCAAATATCCTTTGAAGGAAGAAACACATTTTCCCTGCCAGATGCTATTAAGAGATTAAATAAATTAAAAAATGGATTTCTTTTAATAAAAAAAAATTCTATTTAGTTTTCTAAAAGAAATGTATGCATTTGTGTTATGCACTGTAGAAAAATAGATGGTACAATTGGCTCTGGATGGATATTTGATCATTCTCCTCGGGCTACGTAAAACCTTGTAAATGAGTGACAAGCAGATGGTGTCTCATTATCTCCAATGGCGAGCCTTGAATGCAGCCCATAAGCTTTCAAAAGAATACGTATGAAAAAGAATAGTCTGTTTTTGTATCTAAGTGAATAACTTTTGAGCTCAGCTTTTTTTTCCCTCCTTTTTTGCATAGGCACATAAAAAAAATGTATTAATTCTGAAAATGAAATTGATTCCTATCTCTATTCTTGGAAAGATGCTCACTTCATGAATAAGGACATATTTTTCACAGTGTGGATTTGAAGTTACAATAAATAGCACAGGAGAATTTGAAAAATGAAGTCAATAATAAATATGCCTCTAAAGACACAGGAAAATGAATTATTCCAGAAGTATATTCAGGTGAGTATTTTACTTGTTTTAGGAAGTCAGGGAGAGCCCTGATGGCACAGTGGTTAAGAGTTCAGCTGCTAACCAGATGATTGGCAGTTCGAATCCACGAGCTGCTCCTTGGAAACCCTATGGGGCAGTTCTACTGTGTCCTAGGGTTGCCATGAGTAGAAATCGATTCAACGGCAAAGGGTTTTTTTTTTTTTTTGGTAGGATGTCAGGGATTAAGCCCCATTAAGGGTGGGGCCCATATTTTACTCTTTACAGTACTTCTTAGCCCCCATTTCCCTGCACACATAGCATTTAGCACCATGTCTGATATCTACAAGGAATTTCATTAATTTTGTTGTATGACTGAAAATAATTTATTTCACCTGGATTGATGCTACATTTTAACTTTTGGTACATTGGTGTCTTATGTTAGTCTCCTAGTTCATCTTGAGACATGCTTATACTTAAATTTATGATGATGCACAGCTTAAAATTTCTAAGAGAATTTTGTTTAATGCAAAATTTTTTAATAGAGGTACTTAATTACAGGCGTTTCTAAGTCGAGTTTAGTTTTCCTAATTTTGTAAACTTTTTTCATATAAATAAATGAGCAAATAAAAAAATCCCAACATGCTCCAGTGCTTATAGAAGACCCAGAATACTCAAGAATTGCAGTGATGTTCACATCAACGGCAGCAGGTCTATTCCGCATGGGACTCATATTTTGTTCATCATGCTTGTCTAGGGCTACTATCCCAGGTCCTCCAAGTCAGCTTCTTTTGTCTCTGACATTCCTGCTTTCTCAAAAGATGGGCTAAGAGAAAAAAAAAAAAATTGGTGAGTGAGGAGAATGAATTAAAAGCAAGGTGGTGGAACGAATTAAGTTAGACCACAGATGGGAGTATAACCAATGAAGCAGTCAGAATTGCTATTATTTTATCCACTGAAAAAAATGCAAGGAAAATCCAGAGGCGTATGAAGCTTAGTCAGACAAAGAATGCCAATCAGTGTGGTGAGATGGCACTGAGGTGCTTGACAAGGAATTTCTGGAGCAGCCTAGTTGACGGCACAGTGGCAAACACCAGCTTTAGTGATGATCACGGATATCTAGCGTGCTTCGCTGGGAATGTATCAGAGATGTGTTGGGTCTGGGTGCTAGGAGGTGTCTGCCCCATTTTGAGGGGCTGTCTGCCCAAGAAGCGTTCCAAGTCTGTGTCTGTGTGAGGTTTATCACTAGTTATGATACCTCAGCAGCTGCTGTCTAAATGGTTCAGGCATATGAAGCCTGAGAGAGAAACTTCTTCTTAAACCCCTTGGGCCACTCTGTCTGGGGCATGAAGACAGCTCATTAGCTCAGATTTTTACCCTGGCTCTGTAGTGGTGACGTGCACATTACAATCCTGTAGTGTGGCTGCAGGAATGTGCAGTCTCATTCAGTAGGAAAATAGTACATGTTGCTTTAAAATGGTAATATAGTTAGTGCAGCAACATTTCCACTAGGTAAAACCTCTCAATACTTTTGTCAGTCCTAATAGTCCCTCTGGAAACCCTGGTGGCTTAGTGGTTAAGAACTATGGCTGCTAACCAAAAGGTCGGCAGTTCGAATCCACCAGGCACTCCTTGGAAACCCTATGTGACAGTTCTACTCTGTTCTATAGGGTCGCTATGAGTTGGAATCTACTCGATGGCTATGGGTTTTTTTTTTTTTTAATGGGAATAGTCCCTGTTGGATCCCTGGTGGCACAGTGGTTAAGCACTCCACTGCTAACCAAAAGGTTGGCAGTTGGAACCCACCAGCTGCTCTGCAGAAGAAGGTTGTGGCAGTCCTCTTCGGTAAAGATTACAGCCTTGGAAACTCTGTGGAGCAGTTCTACCTCTACCCTATAGGATCGCTATGAATCAGAATTGACTCTGTGGAAATGGGTTTGAGTTTTTATTTGATAATAGTCCATCTAAAGCTGATGTGACATCAGAATACCATTTTCTAATACAATTTGTCAATCAAGAAGTTCTGAGTTTTCTCTCCCAAAAATATCATTTGTGTAGGTTATGATACTAGAAAAAAAGTCAACAAAAAGGATAAGGATCAAAGAATTAAGTTAGCTAAAGAAAAATGATGAATCTGTGAAACATCTCACAACATGGATGAATCTGGAGGGCATTGTACTGGGTAAAATAAATCAATCACAAAAAGACAAATATTGTATGAGACCACTATTATAAGAACTCATGAAAAGGGTTACACACAGAAAGAAATAATCTAGTCAGGGAAAAGCACTAACTAGGCAATGGATAAGTGGTAACTTTGGTGAAGGTAAGGCAGTACACAATATTGGGGAAGTCAGCACAACTTGACCAAGGCAAGGTCATGGAAGCTCCATAGACACATCCAAACTCTGAGGGACCGAATCCCTAGGCTGAGGGCTGGGGACCATGGTCTTGGGGGACATCTAGCACAGCTGGCATAACATAGCCTATAAAGAAAATATTCTACACCCTACTTTGATGAGTAGTGTTTAGGGTCTTGAAAGCTTGTGGGTCGCCATCTAAGATACTCCACTGGTCCCACTCCTTCTGGACCAAAGGACTAATGGACCACAAATACCATAGCCTCCACCAGACTGAGTCCAGCACAAATAGATAGTTTCCAGCTACCACCACCGACTGCTCTGACAGTGACCACAGTAGAGGGTCCTGGACAGAGCTGGAGAACAATGTAGAACAAAATTCTAACTCACAAAAAAAGACCAGACTTACTGGTCTGACAGATATTGGGGAAACCCTGAGAGTACAGCTTCTGGATATCCTCTTACCTCAGTACTGAAGTCATTCCTGAGGTTTACCCTTCAGCCAAAGATTAGACAGACCCATAAAACAAAACAAGATTAAATGGGCATACCATCCCAGGGGCAAGGACTACAAGGCAGGAGGGGACAGGAAAGCTGGTAATGGGGAACCCAAGGTCGAGAAGGGGAGAGTGTTGACATGTTGTGTGGTTGGCGGCTAATGTCACAAAACAATAGGTGTATTAATTGTTTAATGAAAAACTAATTTGCTCTGTAAACCTTCATCTAAAGTACAATTAAAAAAAAAAGAAGAAAAAGGCTGTTAAAAAAAAAAAAAATGAAGTTAGCTAGTCCTGTCCTTGGGATTTTTCCTTGAATCTCATTCTAGTTCCTAGAATCTTTTTCTATTTGTTCATTGTGTCACTGGTATTAAAGTGTACAGTGGTGGTTAGAAGAAGCTACTGGTGATTTAGCTACTGTGCTATAATCTATACTAATAATTACCTCTATTTATGGGAGATTCTTTAGGTCAGGAATCAAGTATTATTTACCTCGGTATCTTAAGCTCTTAGCATTTTAATTAATGGAATAATTATGAGTGAGCTATATTTTTCTAAAAATAGAAGCAAAATAGGTATTAAAGAGAAAATTTATAGTATTCATAATGTATTTCTGACCTGTGATGTATGAAAAAAATAAAACTCATCTTTTTAAAATTGGAGTCATGCCATCCTTATTGTTTTTCCCCTCTCACTTCCCTGGAATGGGGTGATTCTAATAATAATAACATATACCATATATTGCATGCTTATTAGGGTTTAAGAACTGTGACATATACTTTATATTAATGACATTATTATTAAATATATAATAATAATAATAGGAATGCTGTTGTTATTGTTAGGTGCTGTCAAGTCAATTTTGTCATAGCGACTCAATGTGGCAGAGTTGAACTGCCCCATAGAGTTTTCTTGGCTGTAATTTTTACATGAGTAGATTGCCAGATCTTTTTTCCTGTGAAACTTCTGGGAGGGTTCCAACTGCCAACTTTTAGATTAACAGCCAAATCCTTAACCATTGTGCTACCAGGGCTTCTAATAATAACAATAACTAATATTTACTATACTAATAAGTACAACCAGAATGTTCCTTAGAAATGAGGATGGCAAGACTGTCTCACTTACTTTGGACATGTTATCAGGCAGGACCAATACCTGGAGAAGGATATCATGCTTGGTAAAGTAGAGGGTCAGTGAAAAAGAGGAAGGTCCTCAACAAGGTAGATTGACTCAATGGCTGCAATAATGGGCTCAGACATAGCAACGATTGTGAGAATGGTGCACAACTGGGCAGCGTTTCATTCTGCTGTATGCAGGGTCGCTTTGAGTTGGAACCAACTCCATGGCACCTAACAACAACACAATATTTACTGAACAATTGCTACATGCCAGGAACTATTCTAGGTGTTTTGTATGTAATAATTGCTTAAACCATAAAAAAAACAAATCCAAACCCCTTGCTGTCAAGCCAATTCTGACTCATAGCAACCCTACATGACGGAATAGAACTGCCCCACAGGGTTTCCGAGGTTGTAATCTTTATGGAAGCAGACTGCCATATCTTTCTGCCATGGTACAGGAGGGGGGTTTGCTTTTGGTTAGCAGCCGAGCACTTAACCACTGCAGCACGAGGGCTTGCTTAAATCGTATCAGCCCCAAGCTGCAGATGAAGAAACTAAGGCACAGAGGGGCAGGCATGGAGTCAAGATCACTCGGCTGATAGGTGTGGAGTCAGCTGTCTAATTTAGGTTTAAGTGCTGGCTTTTAATCCCTTTGAAGTGCTGTTTGCTGTGTGCTGTACCACCTCAGCGTCTGCCGCTGACCCTTCTGATCCCTTTGAGGTGCCGTTTCCTGTGTGCTGTACCACCTCAGCGTCTGCCACTGACCCTTCTGATCCCTTTGAGGTGCCGTTTCCTGTGTGCTGTACCACCTCAGCGTCTGCCACTGACCCTTCTGATCCCTTTGAGGTGCCGTTTCCTGTGTGTTGTACCACCTCAGCGTCTGCCACTGACCCTTCTGATCCCTTTGAGGTGCCGTTTCCTGTGTGCTGTACCACCTCAGCATCTGCCACTGACCTTTTTGATCCCTTCGTGCAAATTAGAAACAGGCGCATCTTCCTCAATTAAAAGGAATCCACAATCATAACAAATATTATAAATGTAAAACCAATCTGTAGGATTATGCAAATTGAATTATTAAACATAAAATAGATGTTTGAATTTTTAATCAATAATTGGAAAAACAAACAAACAAACTGAACTGCCGTCGAGCCAATTCCAACTCATAGTGACCCTATAGGACAGAGTAGAACTGCCCCACAGAGTTTCCAAGAAGTTCCTGGTGAATTCAAACTGCCGACCTTTTGGTCAGCAGCCATAGCTCTTAACTGCTATGCCACCAGGGTTTCCATTTGGAAAAATAGCCACTGGAATATAAAATTTGTTTCCAAATACACAGTTTGATTTCATGGAAATTAAATGACTTATTTCATAAGCTTACATTCTCCAGGTTCTCCTTTTCTATAGAAAAGGTTCCTAGATTTGACATTCTTTTTTGTGAAATTTTGGGGCTTAAGGAGTTAAGAAATTTTAATTTATCAATACGGAGCCCTGATGGTGCTGTGGTTAAGAGCTTGGCTGCTAACCAAGGGGTCAGCATTTCAAATCCACCAGCAGCTCCTTGGAAAGCCTATGGGGCTGTTCTCTGTCCTACAGGGTCGCTGAGTCAGGGTCAACTCAACGGCAATGGGTTTGGTGTTGGGTTTGGTGATCAATACTGGCAAAGTTAAATATGTCCTGAGAGCTATAAAAGTATTTGGAAATGTGTCTGGCAATTGTTGAAAATGTAGTATAATATTTTAATGGGAAATAAACTGATTTTTCAAAAATAATTTAAAATTGTTTATATCATAACCATAACATGTTCCTTACTATGGTCACCAGTCAATATAAACTAAGTTTTTACCAAGCTGCAGTAATTCACATTCATCATAATTTTTCAAATTACATGTTCTCTGGAGCAGTGCTTTGCAAACTATAGTATGCATTCACATGATCTGGAGACCTTGTTAAGATTCAGATTCTAATTCAGTGGGTCTGGTTTAGGAAACCCTGGTGGTGTAGTGGCTAAGTGCTATGGCCAAAGGTCGGCATTTCAAATCCACCAGGCGCTCCTTGGAAACTCTTTGGGGCAATTCTACCCCGTCCCATAGGGTCGCTATGAGTCAGGATGGACTCGATGGCGATGGCTTTGGCTTTTTGGTAGGGCCTGAGAGTGTATTTATAACAATACCCCAGATAAGTAGTGATATTGCTAGTCCATGGACTACACTTTGAGTAGCAAACACCCAGAGCACTGAAAAGGACATGATATTCTTTCATTATCATAAGACTTTTCTTTATAGACAGTATTAAATTCAATAGATTTTGAAATTTAGCTTTGGATCATAGCTGGGCTGATAGTGAGATTAACAGTTCAATTACATCTTCTTCATCCTTTTTCTGGTGATTCAATATTGGGGAAGTTGGTGTCAGAGCTGAGAAGCTTTGTAACTGGTTCAGCATCAATAATACAGTTTTAGTAAACAGCATTGCTTCACGTTTCTTTAAGGAATTTCTTATCTCTTTAAGGGCACTGTTAATTGATTTTGGTGCCTGTATATTTGCATATAACATTAAATAATATGTATGTGACAGGGGCTGCAATATTTAAACAGCAGTTAATTTTTATACTGTCAGAATTTACACAACAAAACGATCAATTGCCACAGTAAGAGGACGATCACACAGTAATCCCTAATTTATGTCTAAGTAGTACTTACTTTGTGGATTATTAATGGGAAATAAATATTTGTTGTTACATAGTGATTTACATCATCATGAAAGTATTTCTAGATTTAAATTAAGAACTCAGCAATACTATTCCAGTGCAGTAAACAAACAGCAAACGATACAGCATAAGAGGTAACCTAACAGCAACAGAGGACTATTTTGCTTCTATTTTCAGAAACTTACCTTTCAGTTCAATAGTCAGAAATGTAATTCTGTGTTTACAAACACAGGTTATTTCAGATGTTTCATCAGCAAGTCCGTTTGATTATCATACTTGATTGTCTCTTGTCAGGGAACAGTTGCAACGTATTGATTTTGTTAGAACAAGATTCAGCGCTGCTATCTACTATAAAATTGTTATAACAAGTAGACAGATTGTCCGTTTTTGGAGTTAAAGTTACAATAAAATTATCTTACAGCATTCCAAGAGAATAAAGCTGCCTGTGACGTGAATGTTGCCTCTTGAATACAGAGCCCTTACGGTGCATAAATGAACAACCCTACGTGGCAGTCCTGACTATTTCTCTTAGCATGTTTCATCCCGCGGCTGTTTCTCCAGGTGCCCCATATTGGAGACTGCAGTTGTGCTGGTTTTGTCTCTCCCAGAATCTTCATCCTCCAAATTAACCCCAAGAGGACAGTTGTAGAGAACTAGGACACTTGAAGTTTAATGCAGTTACTACAAGCAGCAGTGATGAAGATTCATTTAGGTTTCTATGTGGAGGCCTGCTGGAGGGGGAGCTGTTATTTGTAGGTCCTCCATCCACTGAAGTTTTTAGGCTAGCTCTTGAGCAGACAGAAGGAGGATGCACGAATGTACTATCATGGTAGTCTTTGCATTTAACAACTAATTCATTGGTGGTAGAAAGGGGCCTGTGTCTGAGACTCAATAGATTTATCCAAACTCAGGAGCAGGCTCTACTACGACCAAGCGTTCAGTACAAAGGAACTCAGACATACTAGAGTTCTTCCCTGACCAAGGGCCATATTCCCTTAATGTGTGGGCCATATTCTATCTTGACTAGAATAGTAAACTAGTTACCTTGTCTAGAAATGCAAGTGTGTGATACAAATGTCATGTTTGGAAGACACCTGTGGAATCAGGTATTCCAACTTCCTCTCCAATGCAGGGATTTCCTTTCTGGCTTCTTTTATCACCTAGTTAGTTTTCTTCTTAGGGTTTCCGGTGGTAGTCTGCTCAGTAAACTATTTCGTTTTAGCCTGTTTCGGGAGCTTAGCTCTAATAATTGTAAGAGTTTCCATGTAGTAGGCTCTCTTATTCATCAATTAATTATTAGTCTCTTATAACTTCATTTATTCACATTATTTTTTTCTGGAGCAACACAGACTTCTATCTTCTTCAAGAATGTTTATTGAAGCTGAATTTAAAGTCCACATGTAGGCGTAAAGAAATCTATAGAGGAAGAATACAGGATTACAGTATTTCAGAATTGGAGGAAATCATATACTAATTTGTATTTGATTTTTTTCATTTTTCCCTCCCCCATAGATGTTTAAGCATAGTAATTTCCCATACTTATTTAAAATATCAAAAGAAAATCCTTGTTAGCACGTGAAATAAGAGCTGAATTGCTATCAAAATACCACCAAAAAAAAAAAAAGTGCTCTATAGAAAGTAACTGATTATATAGAAATATTCAAGGTCATAGGTCATTTTGTCTAATTAGCAGCCAAGGCAATCAATATGTGCCAAACGCAGTGGGTGCTCATGGAAATAATTAAGCTAATTGTCTTTAGGGAATCCATGTTGTAGCTTTCTTTTCCAATTTGCCATGCTCTGTCCGAGGCTGCCTTTCCCTCTCTTCTTTCTAGTTCTTTTTATGTTTTCGCTTAAGATCTATAAAAATCCAGTCAGAATTAAAAAATTGGAAGTATTTTCATGGGAACTCTATCATTTCTTCTTCTCTTTTAACCAGGCCTCCTTTTTTTTTTTTCTTCATGAAAGATTTGGGTTCAGCTTGAATAAATCATGATAATTATAGTTCTACTAGCATGCTAAGAAGAGCAAAATGAGGGTGCACGCTGGCCGGACAGTTTTGATGGAAACTGCATGTGCGTGGGCCATGTGTGCTGAAGACTCCTGTAGGCTGGGTGAATGTTTGATAAATTTGGGCTCGCCACTCCCCTCAATTATTCTTGGTGGAGAGGATCATCGGCAGAGAGCGTACATGAAAGGGCTAATCCACTTGACTGATGGCCAATCCAACAGCCCATGCGGATGTGCTTAGAGCATTCTTTCCAGAGGCACACATAGATATCAAGGCTTATTTATCTTTGCCTTTTTTAACAAAATATTAGGCCTGAGGCATTACTTAACATCTTTCCCCCAAAAGCTTTGCCTACCTCTCAAACACATAATCTAGAATAATTCTTACGAGATACTTAGTAGGAAAGTTGAAATCATAGTGAAAGGAAATCCTCATGGTTCTCTTTTTTCTTTGATTCCTCCTCATTCAGCTGTCTTATGCCTCTAGATCGCAGAACGTACCTAGGGCAGAAAAATCAACAAATATTAAGTTAATGCCTGTGGAGCCTTCTGGCAAGGGAATGATCAAGTCTAAGAATCTCTACCTTCTAGTACGTTAGCATCTAATTGTGGGAGGAAGGATGAGAGGATCATGTGCAAAACCATTCAGGTTCAATGTGTTCTAGAAAGGCTAAAAAAAGAAAAGGGGAAGGTGGGGAATGAAGAGGTGCTTACACAAAAGAAAGTTTTACAAGCATTACAATATATTTAGAATAGTCCCAATTTTAAATATCATGTCTCACTAACTCCACAAATGATCTAAGTGTGGAGCCTCCTTTATCACGTACCTTCCATCCGAGGGTTTCCAGTGATGGGCTGCTCAATAGCCCATTTCATTTCAGCCCACTTCAGGAACCCAGGTCTAACTATTATAAATATTCTCCGCATAGTAGAATCTTAACCCCTGGGATCTGCTTCTAAGACAATCAGCCACTGAAAATCCTATGAAACGCAGTTCTACTCTGGTACACATGAGTTGGAATCACTATGAGTTGGAATCAACTCCATGGCAGTTAAACAAAAAATTATCAGTTAATCATTTGGCTCTTGTAACTTCATTTAGTCGTATTATTTCTCTGGAGCAGCACAGACATTGATACTCCTTAAGCATGTTTATCAAAGCTGATAAATGCTAGTTTTTTGACCTCCAAACTGTATTTTTCAGCTGTTACGATTTATAATTCAGAAATTTTGGCACAGTGCTTAGGAACTACAGCTGTTAACCAAAAGGTCAGCTGTTCAAATCCACTAGCTGCTCCTTGGAAACCCTATGGGGCAGTTCTACACTGTCCTGTAGGGTTGTTAAGAGTCTTGGAATCGACTCGATGGCAACGGATTTGGTTTTTTGATATTAGTTCAGAGGACAGACTAGATGCTAGATTTGACTTCCATACCAACTTGAGTGTAACCCTGGACAATTCTCTTAAATTCTTTATCCCTTGGCTTCCTAATCTGTCAAAGGCACAAGAGGAGCCGGTTTATCACTGAAGTACTCTGGGGCTCTAAAACGCAAGGATTCTGATATTTAGGTGTAGGTTAAAACTCTTCGACCTTAGAGATTTCCTAAGATGTCTGCCCCAGGTGCTGCCAAATCTCGGAAGTGCAGTTTTTTCTTAAAATACTTTTTAATTAGAGAAGTAGTATGTGTGAATTGCAGAAAATAAGGAAACACAAATGAGTGAAACAAGACTCAACTGCCGGAACAACTAATGGTGTGCTTTCCCTTCTACCCCAGTTCAGCCCATGTGAGAATACTAGAGTGAGATGTGACCTTGTACTGAGGGTTATCACCACACACTTCCCGCTATCCTGGTGTCCTGGTTGCTGTCTGACCAATGAGGGATCTAGTTCCAGAATCACATCCTATGGACCTACTTTCTAGGGCCATTTATTTTGGTTTCATTAATTTTCTTGAGTATTTTTTTTGTTTTCTAATTAACTGATTTCTGCTTTTATCTTTCTTATAGCCTTCCTTCTGCTTACTTTGGGTTTAATTTGCTCTTCTTTTTGTGTTTCTTAATGTGAAAGCTTAAATCATGGACTTTAGATCTTTCTCCTTTTCTAATATAAGCACTTTTTTCCTTCCTCCAAACAATTTGTTAGATGTGTCCCACAATTTTAATATGTTGTATTTTTAAAATTATCATTCAGTTCAAGATATTTTCTAATTTTCCTTATGGTTTCTTTTTTGATCCATGGCTTATTCAGCAATCTGTTGGTTAATACTTGAAGATTTCCAGATACATATTTTACTCATTTCTAGTTCAATTCTATTGTGATCAGAGAAAATACCTTGCGTAATTTCAATCCTCTTAGATTTTATGGTAAAAAATATTTTCTACTTTGGCGAATGTCCTGTATGTACTTGAACAGAATGCTAATTTGTCATTTTGGGGTGAAGTTTTATATAAATGTCAAGTTAGTCAAGTTGATTTATAAAAAAACCCAAAAACCCAGGGGCGTTGAGTCGATACAGACTCATAGCGACCCTATAGGACAGAGTAGAACTGCCCCATAGAGTTTCCAAGGAGCGCCTGGTGGATTCGAACTGTTGGCCCTTTGGTTAGCAGCCGTGGCACTTAACCACTACGCCACCAGTGTTTCCAGTTGATTTATAGTGGTATTTAAATATGCGTCCTTACTGGTTTGTTGTCTACTAGTTCTACTAATTATTAAGAAAGCAGTATTAAAATCTCCAATTATAATTTCAGACTTACCTATTTTTCCTTGCAACACTATCAGTTTTTGCTTCATGTATTTTAAAATTCTGTTAATAGATATATACACATTTAGGAGTGTTATGTCCTTTTATTGAATTGAGTTCTATCATCACGAAAGGTACCTCTTCATCCCTGATAATATTTTCTTTTCTGAAGTCTGCTTTTTCTGATATTATATAGTCATGTCACCTTTCTTATGACTAATTTTTGCATGTTGTATCTTTTCCATTAATCCTTTAATTTTAACTTGTTGATGTTTTTATGTTTAAAGTGAATTTCTCATAGATATCATATAGTTGGGGCTTCATTTTCTATCCAGCTTGATAATATTTGCCTTTCGTTTTGAGTGTTTTGACTATTTGCATTTAATATAATTATTGATACGGCTGAATTAAAAACTACCAACTTACTACTTGTTTTCTATTTGTCTCATCTTCTCTTTGTTAATTTCCCTACTACTTTCTGTTGAATTGGTTGAGTGTTCTTTTTTTTTAGTGATGCCATTAAAAAAAAAAAAAATCAGCTTTTTAACTATGCCTCTTTGTTTTAATTTTATATTTTAGTGGTTGCTCTTGGGATTATAATACACATCTTAATTTATCACAATCTACTTTTGGATACTGTTATACCACCCAACCCTCTAGTATAAACCTTACAACAATATACTTCCATTTATTCCCTCCCATCTTTTGTATTATTATAGTCATACTTTCTACTTTTACATTGCCTATAAATCTCACAATCCAGTGTTTTTTTTTTTTTTCCACTTTGAAGTGTCAGTGATCTTTTAAAGAGATTTAAAAATGAGATAAAGTTTATTTATATTTATTTATATATTTGCCATTTCCGGCACTCTTTGTTCCTTTGTGTAGAATCAAATTTCCCTCTGTTTTATTCCTCTGCATACAGAATTTTCCTTAATATTTTTTTCAGGGCAGGTTTGCTAATGATAAATTCTGTCTTCTTTTATTTTTCTGAAAAAGCCTTTACCTTCATTTTTGGAAAGATATTTTTGCTGGCTAAGAAGTTCTGCGTGATGGGTTCTCCCCTCCCCCACCTTCTTGCAGTACTTTAATGATGTCTCTCCATGGTCTTCTGGCTTGAATAATTTTTGATAATTATGCCATCATTTCAATCCTTGTCCCTCTGTACATAATTAGTCTTTTTCCTCTCTGGCTGGTTTTAAGATTTTCTCTTTACCATTGGTGTACAGAAATTTCATTATGATACATTGGCATTGTTTTATGTTTCTTCTGATTGGAATTCATTAAACCTTGGATCTGTATTTTTTTCATCAAATTTTGAAGATACTAGGGCCATTTTATGAGTCAGAGTTGACTTGATGGCAATGGGGCTGGTTAATGGGGTAGGGCCATTGCTTATTAAAAAAATTATTTTCTGTTCACTGCCTCCCTTCTTGTACTCCAATTGCTTGTATGTTAGAATGTTTAATATTGTTCCACTGATCACGGATGTTATGTTTATTCTTTTCAGCAAATTTTTCTTTGTGTTTTTTATTTTAGATAGCTTCTATGGCTATGTCTTCAAATGCACTGATCTTTTCCTTTGCAATATCTAATAGGCTGTTCATTCCATGTAATGTATTTTACATTTCGGGTGTTATATTTTTCATCTTTAAAAGCTTGATTTGAGTCTTTTATATTTCATATCTCTCCCAGCATGCTCATATTTTTCTCTTCTTCTTAAATATGAATCATATGTAACATCCTTGTCTACTGGTTCTATCGTTTCTGTTTCTGAGACCATTTTTATTGATTGATATTTCCTTTTGTTATGTCATAAATTTCTGCTTTTTGCATAATTTTTGATTGGATGTTGGACTTTATGAATTGTACATTGTTGGTGCTGGACTTTTTTTTTTTTCCCTTTAATACTATTGGATTTCTTTTTAATGTGCAGTAAAGTTACTTTGTATCAGTTGGAATATTTTGAGGTTTGCTTTTAGTTTTGTGAGGGTGGGTCCAGAGCAGCCTTTAACCTATGTCTAATGTAGCCCCGCTACTTAGGTAACACCCTTTGGAAGATTTTACTCTATGACTCTTCCTTTACAAGATCTTTCTAGTTGGTGGGCACACAAACTATTCCCAGCCCTGTGTGTGCTTAGGAAATTGTCCTGACTATTCCTTTCCAGGAGGCTTTTCTCTACTTGTCCAGTTCTCTTTCACTAATGTATAGATTGGTCTTAGGCCACAGGCTTGAAATAGATCCCTCTGCTGATTTCTAGAGCTTTCTTTTCATATAGCTCACTTCTTTCCTGCACTCTGCCCTACAAATTCTAGCTATCTTGATCTTGCTGGGTGCTGATCTTTGTCTACCCAACTCAGCAAGATAGTGGGCTCTGTTTGGAGTTCCCTCCCCTACTGCAGCCTGGAAACTACCTACAGGCTATAAGCCTGGGCAATAGTAGGGCTCACTTTTTTCATTTCTCTTCTTTCTTGAACACTGTTCTGTCTTACATTTTGTCCAGTGTCTGAAATTTTTATTTCATATATTTTATCTTGTTTTCTAGGTTTTTTTTTTTTTTTTTTTAATGATGGGAAGGTAAATCTGTTACTCTTGACTGCTTGGAAAATCCCTATTGTTGTTTTTAGAAATATTTAGGTTCTAATAAAATTGTGCTGATTAGAGAACATACTCTATTCCTTCAGCCTTTTGAAATTGTTGAAGCTTGTTTTAGGGCTTTATGGCTTTTTTTTTCTTTGCTCTAACAATTATTGAAAAATTATGTTATGATTTACAGTATGATTATGAATTTATATATTTCTCTTTATATTTATCATTTTGCTTTTTATACTTAGAGTTTATGATATTAGAGTTATTAGGATAATATAAACAGATAATATGTAATATAAGCTATGTCTGAAAACATCTAGCCAAACATCAAATTTCTTAAATAAAACTTGGCTTCTGAGATGGAAGCAAAATAAATAAATAGAATTTTACATCAATAGAAGTTTTCATAAATTTTGTCATTCTACTTTGAAATCAAACAAGCTGTAATTCATCATATTCTTTTTACTCAATGCTAAAACCTAAAAGAACTTTTTAACAACTTCGAGGGCAAAAAGAATACTTCTTTTATTGTTAAATTTAAAAAGAAACTTCTTTTTAAATTTACAGAAATTTACATTTCAAAGCTTCTAGAGAAGAGTTCTGTAATATTAATATACTTTTCACTGACATGTAAACAATTATATCTGGGGATCACTATTAACTGTTAAAAGAGAGTTAATATTCTCTAGGAAATTCCCAGTAGGACTTAGGCATTAGTTTTTACAAGTCAGTTCTTGAGACAACTGTTATAAAGAAACACACCACTAGGCTACTACACTCACTTTCTTTGCTCATTTAAAATGAACTTTTGTAGTCACTCAGGGATGAACCTTTTTTGGGGGGGGGTCACATTGTCTAAACATATATGGATGCCAAGCAAGGAGTAGATATCTGCTTATATCTGAATACTTTCAAACTAGTGAATTGTTTTGTTTATATAATTATTGTCAAAGTTAACCTGTTGGCAATGTATACATTGTTTTTGCAAAATTGTGTTCAAATTATACACACATCTGTCACTTCATAAAAAGTGATTTCAATTTGACTAATATTCACTAAAACTATAATCAAACCCAAAAGCTCACTTTGGCAAATAATCATTCTGTCAAAATAATGAGTCACAATTTGTAATTTCTTCTTCATATCTGGTAAAAAACTAGCCAAGAAACAAAAACTAGACGTACTGAATGACTTTATTAAAAACAAACAAACAAACAAACAAAAACTACTCTATCAGAAAGATATGAGAATGCTGTTTTGGAAATATTTCTTCTAAGAAACTTGTTGTTGTTGTTGTTAGGTGCCATGGAGTTGGTTCGAACTCACAGCGACCCCATGAACAACAGAAGGAAACACTGCCTGGTCTTGCACCATACTCTCAACTGTTGCTACGTTTGAGCCCAATGTTGCAGCCACTGTGTCAATCCATCTCCTTGAGGGTTTCCACTGACCCTCTACTTTACCAAGTGTGATGTCCTTCTGCAGCAACTGCTTCCTCCTGATAACATGTCCAAAGTACGTGAGATGAAATCTCATCATCCTTGCTTCAAGGGAACATTCTGGCTGTACTTTTTCCAAGACAGATTTGTTCATTCTTCTGGCAGTCCATGGTATATTCAATATTCTTTGCCAACACCATAGTTCAAAGACATCAATTCTTCTTCAGCCTTCCTTGTTCATTGTCCACTTTTCCCATGCATATGAGGTGGCTGAAAAAACCATGGCTGGGGTCAAGTGCACCTTAGTCCTTAAAGTGACATCTTTGCTTTTTAACACTTTAAAGATGACTTTGCGGCGGATTTGCCAAATGCTATATATATCATTTGATTTCTTGACTGCTGCTTCCAGGGGGATTGATTGTGGATCCAAGTAAAATAAAATCCTTGACAGCTTCAATCTTTTTGCCATTTATCATGATGTTCCTTATTGCTACAGTCGTGAGGATTTTTTTTTTTCCTTATGTTGCGATGTAATCCATACTAAAGATGTGGTCTCTGATCTTCATCAGTATGCTTCAAATCCTCCTCATTTTCGCAAGCAGGGTTGTTCAACTGCATATCATGGGTTGTTGATGAGTCTTCCTCCAAACCTGATGCACTGCTCTTCTTCGTATAGGCCAGCTTCTTAGATTATTTGCTCAGCATACAGATAGAATAAGTATGATGACAGGATACAACATTGAAAAACACTTTCCTGATTTTAAACTACACAGTATCCCCTTGCTCTGTTTAAATGACTATCTCTTGTCCAACATACAAGTTCTCCATGAGCACAATTTGGTGTTCTGGAGTTCCCGTTCTTTGCAATGTTATTCATAATTTGTTATGATCCACATAATCAAATGCCTTTGCATAGTCAATAAAACACAGGTAAACATCTTTCTGGTATACTCTGCTTTCTGCAAAGGTCCATCTGACATCAGCAATGATATCCCTCATTCCACATCCTTTTCTGAATCCAGTTTGAATTTCTGGCAGTTCCCTGTCAATGTACTGCTGCAACCGCTTATGAAGTATCTTCAGCAAAATTTTACTTGTGTGTGATATTACTGATAACTGTTAGATAATTTCCACATTCTGTTGGATCACTTTTCCTTGGAATGGGCACAAATATGGATCTCTTCCCATCAGCTGGCCAGGTAGATGTCTTCCACATTTCTTGGCATAGGTATGAGTGAGCACCTCCTACACTGCACCTGTTTACTGAAACATCTCAGTGATATTGAGTCAATTTGTGGAGCCTTGTTTTTTTACCAATGTCTTCAGTGTAGCTTGGACTTCTTCCTTCACTACCATTGGTTCTTGATTGTACGCTACTTCCTGAAATTGTTGAACATCAAACATTTCTTTTTGGTACAGTGATTCTGTGTATTTCTTCCATCTTCTTCTGATGCTTCCTACATTGTTCAATATTTTGCCCATAAAAAAAAAATACCCACTGCCATCGAGTAAATTCTGACTCATAGCAACCCTATATTTTTACCCATAGACTCCTTCAAAATTGTAACTCGAGGCTTGGATTTTTAATTCAATTCTTTCAGTTTTAGAAACTCCAAGCATTTCTTCCCTTTTGGTTTTCTAACTCCAGGTCTTTGCACATTTCATTATAATACTTTGTCTTCTCGAGCAATCCTTTGAAATCTTCTGTACAGCTCTTTTACTTCATCATTTCTTCCATTTGCTTTAGCTGCTGTTTGTTCAAGAGCAAGTTTCAAAGTCTCTTCTGACACCCATTGTGGTCTTTTCTTTCTTTCCCATCTTTTTAATGCCCTTTTGCTTTTTTCATGTATTATGTACTGATGTTATCCCACAACTTGTCTGCTGTTCAGTCATTAGTATTCAATGTGTCAAATCTATTCTTGAGATAGTCTCTAAATTCAGGAGAGATATACTCAAGGTCGTACTTTGCTTCTTGTGGACTTGTTTTAATTTCCTTCAGCTTCAGCTTAAACTCTCATAGGAGCAATTGATGGTCTGTTCACAGTTGGCTCTGGTCTTGTTCTGACTGATGATATTGAGTTTCTCTATCATCTTTCCGTAGATATAGGCAATTCGATTCCTGTGTTTTCCATCCTTTCAAGTCCACATGTACTAAAAAAAAAAAACAGTTTGCTGTCGAGTCAATTTGTATTATTGCAAAAGGCATTTGTCTAAGAAACTAGTTACATTAAAAACAATTCTGTATAGTTTTTATATTGTTGCTTGTCAAAATCTTTCCTATGTGATTCCTTTGCTACAATTTCTACTGATAATCTGGAAGTTGGAAAGAACAAATATTTTATCATGACTCAGTCACTTTTAGTTTCTTTGATTTTAGAACAAGAGGCAGTGAAATTTTAAAGGCTGTCTCACGTATAATACAAATAGAGCTGAAATTGCCTAAGACTGACACACACAAAAAACACACATAACATATTTCAAGGATATTTTGATGACAGAAACAAGTAGCCTTGTAGTCAACGTAAATCAGTGGTGAAAAGTTTAATTGAGATCTTTGATCCTGATCAGGGAGAAAAACCCCGAGTAAATGTTGCAAACTAGAAAACACCTGAGGCACCTTTTTTGAGTCATTCCTTTTGTAATATCAAGTCTTTTGGAAGATGCCTGGATGAGGGTCTGAAACACAGTCATCAATCAAAGCATTTTGCTTTTACAAAGACCACATCCATGAAGTTTCTGGACTGTATCACAGTCCTCTGCTGTCTCAATTACCAATGTCCTTGATTTCATTTGCTGGTTATTTTCAACTTCCTTGACTCTTCTATGAATGTAACAAAGCACTTTGGTGAAGGAACTTTCCACCATTTTCTGTGTGTTGTCTCTTCATTCACTCTTTCTCATTAAATCTATAATCTCTTTAGCAATAACTTAATTTGCTGCTATTGCTAGCTCATATTTTCCATCTTTATTTACAGAAAGATTAAAATCAGGAGGAATATTACCAGAGTCTCATAAGAAGTCTCTATATCTGCCATTCTTTTCCAGCTTATAAGAAATGACTATCTTGAATGACATGCATAATATAGCAAATTTGTTGAAATGATTCATGAATAACTGGGACATTCCCAATATCATCAGAACATCTATGCATTAAAACACAGACACAGACACACATACACACAGGGACTCCTTGAATGCTTGCATTCCCCACCAAGTTGGTATGGTATTTGCTATGATAACTGGAGACCATAGTGGCCTTCGACTCTCAACAGTCAGTGGCCAGGCAAGTATCCCTAAGTCTTGTAGACCCACAATTTCTGGCCTCTGGACTTCTGATTGACTTTTAGTCATTAATTTTTAACCTATCTTTTAGTTGTAAGTGTTATACTTTTCCTATTCTTGATCCTTCACTTATCCTTGACTTATTAAAGTCTAATATTAATAGATAATTTGACTCTCCTCCTGGGTAATGCAAAGAACTTAGAACCCTTGACTCTATTTACATTGTACCCAACTTACATATTATTATCATTTTATACATTAAATGCTCATTGAGATTTACTTACATGTTTGCGGCTTTCTTTGTTCTTCATTCTTTTTGTATTTTTTGGTCTCTTGATCCTCTCCAGAAATTATTTTCCCTCTCCCGAAAACACCTGTTACAATTTCCATTAAGTGCAGGTGTCCTGGTAGTGAACTATTCCAATTTTTATTTAACTGAAAAATGTCTTTATTTTGCTGGTTATAAATTCTAGATTAGCAGTTACTTTCCTTCTGTTTTCCATTGTTACTGTTGAGAAGTCATTTGTAAGCCTACTGTTGCTCCTTGGAGGGCAAACTGCTCTGATTGCCATTAAAATATTCTTTGGTTTTCTGCAGTTTCATTATAACCTGTTTAGGTATGGATTTCATTTTAATTATTCTGGTTGGTATTTATTGAGAGTCCTACATCTGCCAGTGGATGTTTTTCATCTGTTTTGGAAAATTAATCCAAAGTCTCTATGAATATTCCCTCTCTCTTTTCCTTCTGGATACTTGAAAGTTCTTGTGGAAGTCTCTCTTTTTTTTCCCCCATTATTTTTGTGTTTTCACCTTTTTTGCTGCTATCTGCTTCATTCTGTAGTTTCTTCAGACCTGTTTTCAGTTCACTAATTGTTTCTTCAATTGTCCAATATGCTATTAAACCTGTCTTTTGAATTTAGTTTGTGGGTTTTTCAATTCTAGAGTTTCAATTTTCTAAGTCACTTTTTATAGTTTTCAATTCCCTGGTGAAATTTTGAACAGTTTACTTTTCTGCTCCTTGGAAATGGTAAAAGTATTTATTTTATCATGCCTAATAATGTCTGTGATCCTTTTGGTTATCTTTATTACTGCTGGATTTTGCTCATGGTATCTTTTTGTGTATCTGTGTGTACTGGATGTTGTGTTTAGAAATATGTGTAGAAATTATTTGAGGCCTAGAATGATATTCTTTCTTTAAAGAGGGGCAGTAGCAATATAAAACCCAAAATCATTGCCATTCACTTGATTCTGACTCATATTGACCATGTAGAACAGAGTAGAACTCCCCTACAGGGGTTTCTACGAGTTGGAATCAATTCGATGGCAATGGATTTGGGTTTTTGGATCAGGTTTCCAAAGATGTATACTTTACAGAGGGAGACTGCCACATCTTTCTCTTGTGGAGTGGCTGGTGAGTTCAAACTGATGACGTTTCAATTAGCAGCCTGGTGCTTAAACACTGCCACCAGGGCTCCTATAGGGCTCCTAGATCCCCTTAATCCAAGCTGATAGTTGGAGATTTTATGAGTTAGTTAGGTTACTCAAATCTAGGTTTCATTCGGGACAAAGGTTGATTTATTTCTGCCTCTCTAAAGAGGGGTTACTCCAGATGTAGCTGCTATTACCACTGCTCCAGGATGTAGCCCTTAGAGGTTCTAATTCATGGTGTGTGATAGTATACTATTTCCCTATTGGCAATAAGCACTCTTCCCCCTTCTCCTTAAGAAGCTGTTTAAAGCACTGTCACTTATTTCTTCCAGATCAGCAAATGCTCCCAGGGCAAAATCTTCTCCCAAATCCTGAATTTCCACCCCATCATTCCCCTATGTCTTGATATATCTTTGATTCTTTTAAGATGATTTTTAATGATATATTTTATCAAGTTTCTGTGTTGTGTTTATCCAGAAGGAGGTTTGGTTTGTTTTTGTTCGAATTACTTAGTCTTCCGTTATCCAGAACAGAAATCTTCTCATGCTGTTCATTCCATTTTCTAGCCTCTTTCTGTCTTTCTTTCTCTGTCTCTTTCATTTTTTAAAAAATAATTGGTAGAGTACTTTTTTTCAGAAGAGTGCACAGAAAGTAAACTTTCTGAATTCTTGTTCATCTAGTTTACTTTCACAATTCATTAGTAAGTTGGTTATGTATAAAATTATTGATTTAAAGTCATATTATCTCAGAATTCTGGAGGCATTATTCCACTGTTTTCAGCATTTATAGTTGCTGATGCAAAGACTAACGCCATTATGTTTTCTTTTTTTTATAATTTGTATTGTGCTTTAAGTTTTTTTTTTTTAAGTGAAAGTTTACAAATCAAGTCAGTCTCTCACACAAAAACCCGTATACACCTAGCTACACATTCCCAATTACTCTCCCCCCCCTTTTTTTTAATGAGACAACCTGCTCTCTCCCTCCACTCTCTCTTTTCGTGGCCTTTATGTTTTTGGTTCCTTTGTATGTATGGTTAAGTTTCCTGTTTCTTAGGAAAGTTAACACCAGAAAATTCCACTTAATATAAACTCATTTAAAATGGGGACCAGAACCTGAGCATAAACTGGGAAAAGTTTTAACTGAGACTTTGTCCTGAAAAAATAAATTATGAAGATAAACTTATTTTTTCTTATATTTAACAAAATTGACTTAAGGACAGTTTTTAAAATGACTCGCACCCACTGTCGTTAGGATACTTTTTTGGGATAAAAATAAGTGGTATCATGATATGACACCTTCCAACCTATATTTCATTTTCAAGCACAATAAAGATAGGAATTTCTACAAAAATAGTTCAAGACTTTCCCTAAGAGCCTATCTGAAAGCTTTTGGTTTTAAATGACCCTAGTTTGAACATCATTTCCTGTTATTTTACTGGTCTGTTTTTTCTCATCCATCCTTAACTAGCTTAACTCTGCTAATCCTCCTTTAGCAGTAGCTTTGTTGGTAACTCAACAAGTCACCAACACTTTCATCAAGCGTATGAAATCTAACGTCTTTTTCAAGATTTTCCATTTTAGTAAAAAAACCTACTCATCTTATGTATATATTATCATAAATTCATTAAAATTATTTATTTTCATCATATATTTATTACAAATTCAGTAAGACACTGACCAAAATAGATGGTGTTACGATTGGCAAGGACACATGTGAGTATGGCATGGGGATGGATGTTTGAGTCAGGACTAATTTTGTCAATGGTCAGCCCATTAATGAATATTTTAAAGGCATGCCTCTGTTTCTCCACTGTTATAAGAACTCAGATAATGAATACATCCAACATCAAGGAACTCATATAACTTGTTTCAACGTCCCCTTTCTGGAAGCTCTTAGGATATTCTCTTTATCTCTGGTAGGTTATAAACTTTCACGGGGTTGTTTCTCGGTATGGGTCTTTTTTACTCCTTCTGCTCAGCATTAACTCCTGTCAATTTGAAGCCAGGTGTCCTCAGTGCTGGGACATTTGCTTCTTTGTTTTTATGTTATCTGACAGTTAGATCCCATCTACTTGCTATCTTCTAGAGATTTTAACAAATTTCTGGTCTGCCAAGGCCTCTTTCTTTCCCCTTTTCAGTGTTGCTATGAGCTTACTATCTTCTGTATTTCTTTACTGTCGTTTTGTAGGAATTCTGGAGGAAGGGGCTGTAAACACCTACGTGCATAGTCTACCATGTGGAGCCAGAAGTTTCAGTATCATTTGTATTAGATGAATAATACTTTATTGAATGGAAATATCATAATTTCTTTAATTACATAACCAACTCCCTAGTACTAAACATTTAATTTGTTTATGGTTTCCCAAAATTATTTTTATAAAAAATGCTGATCATTAATTTTGATATTTCTGATTTTAAAATCTCGTTTCTCTGGATGTACATTAAAAAAAAACCAAAATACTATTGTGTGTTGAATAAATTTATGATCTACATCAAACAAAGATTCTATTCTTTTTGAATGTGATAACAATTTGAGGATCAATCGTTATCCAGAAACTGGCTCTTATGAGGGCCAAGGAGAGGGAAGATTTAATGTAAAGGGGTTTGACAGCCAATCCAGATAGGCATGAAAATGCAGAGATAGGCCCCCAATTTCCAGGACAATGAAAGGTGAATCCAAAGGAGAGAATTATGTAACTGCTGATATTGAGATAAGTGTATGCTAAAAGCAACCAAAGCTTTCTCTAGCATTAGGAGTAGGCTGTCATCCTCAAGAGTAGTAGAAACTGCAGCAAAGAGAGGCATTCTCTTTTAGGGCGAATTGAAACTGTAGGTCCATAAAAGGGGTTCTGTTAGGAAAGGTACACACTTAAATGAGATGGATCACTTTTTTACAGCTTTTTTCGCCATGGTCTTGTAACTCCCACCAAACGATTGGGTGCAACTATGCAAATAAAGTGCTTTTGGCCCACCAAAGGGATTGGAAAGCTTGCTAATAATGCAAATAAGGAGTGTGGCACCTTGTGGGGGTGGGACCATGCAAATAAGATGTCTGGAACCCTAATGAGGGGATTGGTTAGTTTTACCATCTGCTAGGCTTAAAAGGGAACCAATTCCAGAGTTGTGGGAGGAACCTCACTACTGCCAAGGAAGAAGAGCTAAGAGTGGAACACACCCTTTGGACCTGGGGTCCCTGTGCTGAGAACCTCCTAGACCCAGGAGACAGAGAGAGAGGAGTTGTAACACAGAAGACATCGAGAGATGGCAGTACAGCAGTAGCTAGAGTGATGGCAGTGCAAGATGGTGGGAACCAGGAGTCTGGCAGGAGGTGCCTGCAGTGGGGCTTGCCAACTCATGGGCCAGGGGCTTTGTAACACTTGCCCAAACAGGGCAGAGGCAAGGCCGAGAGGCCAGGAGGCTGAGAGGCAAGGGCCAGAGAGAATCCTGTCCATGGGCATGGCGAGAAGAGCCTGTCCTGATGGAAGAACTGTATCCTGCATACTTCCTGATCCTGAATTGTAACCTATTACTTCCCTAATAAACCACTTAAGTGTAAGTACAGTCTGTGAGTTTTGTGAGACGTTGCAGTGAGTTACCAAACCCGAAGACAGGAGGGAGAGTACTGAGTGGAGGGGAAGTAGCTGATGTTAGAGATGATGGAGTGGGACAGTAATTTGGAAAAGTTGAACATTTCAGACATCTTGAACCTCCACCTCATAGGAACCAGCTTTATGCTGATCCTTATAAAAGAAATTATGTAAGGATAAAATAAATATTTTGAATATGAGTCATAATCAGTTATGCTAAATAAACAAAAGTTTGTTCAATTTTTGGAATTTTTTTTTTTTTATCATCAATTTGCACAAGACAAAAATAACCTAAAAGCATATGTTGTTCTAATGGTAAGGTCATGTTGGTGCTAATTACTAAGCTGCTGAAATCTTTATTAATGGAGTGAGATTCAAAGCTCAGATACTTAAAAAATAACAACAGGGCCTGCAGAAGTGCTTCTCAATGGGATGTGGACAATTAATTCTCCAGGTACCACCTGTTTCTTTAAGCGCTCCACTGGTCCAAATTAATCAGAAGGGTGGAGGTGCTGAACTGCAGGTTATAGCTGAGCTCTTTCTCCCAGGAGGAGCTCTCTGTAGTGCATTCCAGGACAAGGAGCAGCCAAGATTTATTCCTTTGTGTCACAGATAGTCAAAGTGGTATATTAAAAAAGCTTTTGGACAGCCAAGGATTTATGATTTCCAGTCAGGCATGTAAAGACCTTGGAAGTCATTATTTCTGTCCTCACAAAAATAAAAACGCTGAAAAATTGAAAATCAAAGCTCTTCTTAGAGCCATTAGAGATTAGTGATCACAGGGCAAAGCTCCACCCCAAAACTGGAGGGACAGACTGATACGGAGAATCACCATTGACCAGGAGAAGCAACCTCCTCCTCTGGACCCAGCGTCCCTCCTCTTCTGGACCCAGCATCCCTCCTCCTCTGGACTCAGCATCCTTCCTCTTCTGGACTCAGCATCAGATAGGAATACTTACAGGGAAACTGACTAATTGCAGTAGAATGAGTGTGATGGAGCTTGAGCAAAACATCTGGAGACCCAGCCTTGGAGAAGTCACCACGCTTTCTGAGTTTTACTTTTATGAGTCCTGCCAGGTTCTCACTGAGAGCTCAGAGAAAAGCCCCCGCCTGCTTCCAGCAGGGAAAGGCGGAAAAGAACCTTTTTCAGATAATGCTCTCTTCTCCTTAACAACAGCCTGCCCTCAAGGGAAACTAACAGGGCCTAACCAGTGTGAGTTATCAGAACTTAATCAAGATGGAGGTCCCTAGGTGGTGAAAACAGTTTGTACTCAACTACTAACCAAAAGGTTGATGGTTATTACCCACCCAGCGGCACTACAGAAGAAAAGCCTAGCAATCTGCTTCTGTAAAGATTTCAGCCAAGAAAATCCTATGAAGTCCAGTTCTGCTCTGTAATACATGGGGTTGCCATGAGTTGGAACTGACTCGATGGCAACGGGTTTCTTGCTTGGCTGCTAACTGAAAAGTTGGAGATTTGAGTCCACCCAGAGGCACCTCAGAAGAAAAGCCTGGTGATCTACTTCTGAAAAATCAGCCATTGAAAACTCTAAGGGGTCAGTGCTACTCTGATGCACATGGGGTCGCTATGAGTCTGAACTGACTTAACGGCATTTTTTTTTTTAAACCGGAAATCCAAGTGAAGGACAAGAAATATGTACCCAGCTCTAGCTACTTATAGCTTTATTGTTCACCTGAGGGGTGGGGGGAAAAAAGAAAACTTGATAAGGAAGCTTTTGTGAAAAGGTGAAAATTACCATAACTCTAACAATTAAAACTATTGAAAATGAGTACAACTCAAGCTTTAATTTGAATTTTCTTCTTTTCAGCTTTATTTATCGCTATCTAATGGTTCTGCAAAGTCCCTGAGTGGTGCAAAAGGTTTGTGATAGACCACTAACCTAAAGGTCAATGGTTCCAAAAAAACAAACCCACTGTCGTCAAGTTGGTTCCCACTCACAGCAACTCCGTAGGGTTTCCAAGGTTGTAAATCTCTACAGAAGCAGAGTGCCAAATTTTTCTTCCATGGAGCCACTGGTAGTTTAAAACCACTGGCTTTGGTTAGCATTCATCACTTTAACCACTGTACCACCAGGGCTCTTTAAGGTTGGTGGTTAGCAGGTAATAATGTTTATCTCCTAAGAGGTAAATTTTTGAGTCTAATGTGCCAGTGCAGAGCTTGCTAGGGATTCCCTAACTAAGTAACTCAGGGGTGGAATAATCTTCAAAGCTATTCTCAGTCAGCTGACATGAGGTGGAGTGGAAGAACAATGGGCTAAATCAACCAAACCAAACCCGTTGCCGTCAAGTTGATTCCGACTCATAGTAACCCTAAAGGACAGAGTAGAACTGCCCCATAGGGTTTCCAAAGAGCTCTTGGTGGATTCGAACTGCTGACCTTTCAGTTCGCGGCCATAGCTCTTAACAACTATGCCACCAGGGTTTCCAACAACGGGCTAGGCGTCAAAAAAAGATCTAGGTTTAATCTTGGCTCAGCCACATTCTATCGCATCTGTAAAATGGGACTGATAATCCTAACTCTGCCTAACTAAATGATTGTGAAGAGTAAATAGAACTAAATATATAAACATACATATGAAAGCAAGATATTAATATTTCTATACCAAAAAAACCCACTGCTGTCGAGTCAATTCTGACTTATAGCGATCCTATAAGACAGAGTAGAACTGCCCCATAGACACACTTGGAAATTTGAGAAAGAGGTGGAAAATGCCTTTAGCTCTCTACTCCATTGATCAGTTCTTGGAGAAGATTATATTGTCCCAGCGCCTACAGTCTTCAGCTGTAAACTCCTAAACACCAGTGTCTCATATAATAACTCTATGTTGGAAAAAAGGTCTGAATGCTAAAAATTTGCTTTCCAGAACTTCTCAAGTAGCTTTTCCATGAAGACGCTTTTATTCTTGGCTGGTACCTAAAAAAAAGAACAAAATATTTAAATGTTGAGATGCCACTGCCAAGTGTTTTCATACTACTCTGAATGCTGTCAAAACCTTTTGAGAATATTGGACTCAGGACATCTGCACTAAACTCATAACACAATTGTTTTTATTGCTCTTCCCATAGCAAATGTCTTAAAATAACATTCATTGCCTACTTTATGTTTGTGGTACCTATGCTCTAAGCACAGACTGGGAAATGATGTGATTTTCATCTTAATCAAAGTAGGGCAGTAACTCTATGATGAGCCATATAAAACATTGGAGAAAATTTTATCCGTTAGAACTAGAAGAGTAAAGAAGGAAACACTATAAACAACACTTTAGCCCAGTTTGCCTCATTTGGCACTTATGTCTATACTTTGAGTCGTGTACTCTTTGTCTTACCACTGGATCCTGGCGTGGGGCAGGAGCTGTGATGAAGTGGCAGCGAACTTTGTGTCCTGTCTTGGGGTTTGGGAACAGCTAACAGGGAGGCTGTACTGAGGTGGTATTCATGGAGGCAGGGGGAGATAGTGGTTCCAGGAGCACAGGGTATTCATAAATAAGGAGGCAATGACTTCAGAGCAGTTGGCCACCACAGGGTGCTCACACCTGGTGTGAGTTTAGAGTGGATTCTTGTCTTTGGGAGGAGAATAGCCCTGGATGAATGCATACACTAGGTAGGTTTCCAAAGTAAAGAATCGAGCAAAGAGAACAACGTTGACACTCAGTGACCAAACTTGGGTATAAGGTCAGGCTGGCGGTGGGAATGACTTGTGGCTGAGGTTGGAAAGATGAGAATTTTAAGTTCCTCCTGGAGGATGTCAGGAACTAGGAAGCTCTGACACTTTGTTGTTTATTTAAAGGTGATGTTCCTGCTGCTTTTTGGGTAGTTTTTAGCCTGCTGTTCATCTGCTGGGCCAAGAAAACTGAGGCTTGAATAGCCACTCTGTCAGGTGCACCTCAAATGACAGAGCCGTATTTTCCTGGAGGAGCTTTTCGACAAGCTTTATAGAATTTTGTACTTTTTAGCTAAGGAGTCTGAGGTATAATGACTCGCTTATGTTCACAAAGCATTTCCAGGGGCAAAGTCAGAATTACAAAGCAAATCCATGTTCCCAAATGGAAAATAAAAACGAATGATTGTATAAAGACAGGCAACTTTTACTGTGTGATGTGTTGCTCGTTTTTGTGAGCATCTTTCTTTATGTTTCTGAAATGTTAAATGATACTCTCTCTTGGTTTTGGCTGAGGTGCCACAAGTTGAGAACAAAAGCAGTATTTGCTAAGCATTCCTTTATTACGAAGTAAGGTGCTAGATCACCTATGTAGACATGCCAAGGCAATGGTCATCCAGGGTATGAAAGTATTGAAATAGAAAAACTGAGTTGCTGGGGTTCTGAGGTATCCCACTCCCCTGCCCCCACCGTGGGAAAGGACAGTTAGGTGCTTTCTGCTCATCTCAAGTCTGTGGGAGGGAGACCTTGACATAGCTATTTGGGTGACCTAGTGGACTGGTGCCTTCCTCAGGTCTAAGAGCTCTGAGGATGAGAAGCCATTAGGCTGTTGTGATGGGGTGGATTGCTTTTGTGTGGCCTTTCTAGCCACAGTCTTATAACTCCCACCCAAAATATTGGGCGGTGTGATGGTTAAGGTTATGTGTCAGAGTGGCTGGCCCATGATTCTCAGTGTTTATACGTGATAACTCTTATGATGAGATCTGCCATGAGTAGCCAACCAGTTGAAAGGGAGTTTTCTTGGGGGGTGTGGCCTTCATCCAAATATAAGCAGACATGCTAGCTTTTTGCTTGCCCTGGATTCTGTAGCTGGCTACTGTTCATCTGACCCACAGTTCTTGGGACTTGAGCTAGCAGCTTACCTGCTGATCTTGGGTTCACCATCCCTTGCAACTATGTGAATCAGGAGAAGCCTTGCAGTCTGGCCTGCCAATCTTGGAATTCGTCAATCTTCACAGCCTGTGAGCAAGAGCCCAGCTTTCTGACCTGCTGGTCTTGGTTTCGCCAGCTCCTGTGGCTACGTGAATCAGGAGAAGCCTCTATCTTGATCCACAGACCTGGGATGTTCCAGCTACAACTGCTCAAACTATTTCCTTGATATAAATCTCTCTCACTCTATGTATATATACTTACATGCTTTACTGGTTTTGCTTCTCTAGAGAACCCAGCCTAAGACAGGCAAGACTATGTGATAGGGTAATTGTGGCCCACTAAAGGAAATGGTCAGTTTTTGCCATCCCATTGAGCTTGAAATGAGCCACCCCGGAGGCAGGAAAGACAGAATCCCATCACCACCAGGGAAGAACAGCCTGGAGCAGAGTGTATCCTTTGGACCCAGGATTCCTGTGCTGAGAAGCTCCTGGAACCAGGAAACCGAGAGACAGAGTGATGGAGCTGTAATCCTGAAAACAGCAAGACACAGCAGCAAAGACTTGACAGCAGGAGGTGGCATGATGGGTTTCTTGGCCCATAGAGCTAGAAAGCTGATTGCTTCTGGGCAGAGGCCCAGGGCTAGGGAGAGTTATACCTACAAACACAGCTGAAAAAAGGCTATCCTGATGGAAGAACTATATCTTGAATGTTCCTGAGCCTGAATTGTAACTGTTACTTCCCTAATAAATCCCATAACCATGAGTATTGCCTGTGAGTTCTGTGTGGCCATTGCAATGAATTATAAAACCAAACAGAGAAGTAGAGAGTGCCATGAGAGGGATGGTTGTTGTCAGAATTGGTAAAGATGGAGGAGAGAGTAGGCATGTCTGACCTCTGCCACATAGGAATCAGCCTTGAGTGTTGATCTTGATTCTCCTTCCCCCTTGTGAAGTTAGAGGAGGTCAGACACCTCCCCCACACCGTTGTTACAGCTGTGTTGGGGGAAAACATCCCCAAAGGCAGGGGCGGTGGTGTTTCCTAAGTGGGCTATGCGGAGGAAAGAAAGATCCTTGGAGCAAGTCTTCAAAGGGGCTGCAGGTGGTGGTGACGAGCTGTGATGATCCCAACATAGTCTCCATGAGGTGGGCCACTACAAATGCCAGGGTGAGACTGGGATTTGGAGGGGACATAGAGTCCCCAGGAGCCCTGGCGGCACAGTGTTTAAATGCTCAGCTGCTAACTGGGAAGTCAGCGGTTTAAACCTACCAGCTGCTCGGTGGGAGAAATATATTGCAATTTGATTCTGTAAAGATTCGCACCCTTGGAAACCCTATGGGGCAGTTCTACTGTGTCCAACAGGGTCTCTATGAGTCGGAATTGACTCCACAGCAGTAGGTTGGGATTTTGGTTATGGATTCCCAGGGCTGTATTATTACACTGCACCACACATTTCAGTCACTGAAAGAGAAACTTCTTTTGGCTAAAAGTGACCTGAGGGCTTTTTATTACTTGAGAGTAGTCAGAAAAAAGTTATGGGGTCTTCCTGAGATTTCACCCTTGAGCAGAGGAAGAACTAGCCCAAAGAGTGTGTTTAATTGAGAGAAAGAATGAGAGAGAGAGAGTGTGTGTATACAGAGGAAGGAGGCAAAGGATAGTAGAAGTAGACATTTTTACCAATAAAATTGGTGTTTAATCAAGCAAATAGTTATACTTCTGTAGCACCCTGGGTAAAATTCCATCTACTGCCTATCAAACTATCTTGTACTTGCAGATACAACAGCCTCTCTCTCACTAGAAAGCAAACATCTTGAGCATCAGTTGAATGCCTTTGTTCTCTAACACATAATACAGTGTCTGGCATGTAATAGGTGCTCAATAAATATTTGAGTAAGTAGTTACTTAGAGGTATTATTGCTTAATGGTTAGATTCTGTATTCAAAGAAAACTGAGTTCAAATCCTAGGCCCACCATTTGCTAGTTCTGTGATTTTAGACAATTTTGAGAAGTTTCTTTCTGCCTCAGATTCTTGTCTGTAACATAGGTGGTATGTCTTAGGCACCTAGGGCTGCTATAACAGAAATACCAAAAGACTATGGCTTTAACAAAGAGAAATTTACTCTCTCACAGTCTAGGAGGCTAGAAGTCCAAATTCAGGGTGCCAGCTCCAGGGGAGGCTTTCTCGCTCTGTCGACTCTGGTGGAAGGCTCTTGTCATCAATCTTCCCCTGTCGAGGAGCTTCTCGGTGCAGGGACCCCAGGTCCAAAGGACATGCTGTTCTCCTGGCTCTTGTTTCTTGGTGGTATGATGTCCCCTGTTTCTCTGCTCACTTCTTTCTTTTATATCTCAAAAGAGATTGACTTATAACACAACCTAATTTTGTAGATTGAGTCATGCATTATTAGTATCACTGCTTCTAATTCTGCCTCATGAACATAATAGAGGTAGGATTTACAACACATAGGAAAGTCACATCAGGTGACAAAATGGTGGACAATCACACAATATGGGGAAGTATGGACTACCCAAATTGACACACATTTTGGGCAGACACAATTCAATCCATCACAAGGTGTAACAGTAGTTCTACCTCACTGGGCTTTTTGAGAATTACGTGAGCTAATAATGCATTCAGGATACAAGCACATGGCCTGACTCATTAAGTGCTCAGTACACAACTGTTGTTAGTTGGCTCCGACTCATGGTGACCCTAAGTACAACAGAACGAAACGTTGCCTGGTCCTGTGCCAACTTCATGTTTGTTAGTATGCTCAAGTCCATTGTTACAGCCACTGTGTATTCTGAGTGCCTTCCAAACTAGGGAGCTCCTCTTCCTGCACGATATTGGACACTGTTCTGCTGTGATCCATAAGGTTTTCATTGGCTAATTTTCAAAAGTAGATCACAGGCCTTTTTTCCCTCTGTCTTAGTGTGGAAGCCTGCTGAAACCTGTCCATCGTAGGTAAACTTGCTAGTATTTGAAATGCAAGAGGCATAGCTTCCAGCATCTTAGCAATACGCAACCATCACAGTCTGACAAACTGACAGATGGGTAGTGGCAATATATAACAGTCACACCTTACTATCATATTTTGTAAACTGTTGCTGCATTTCATCCCTCATAAAGATCTTGCGCTCCTTATAAATCATGTTGATTTGAGTTCAATTCCAGAAAAAAGAAACACGCTACTTTTAAGAGAAAGTCAAAATAGTGGCTGGCACTCTATCTCTTGTTCTTCTTTCTTCCTTTTATCCACATGTAGTCAAATGGCACCAGGAACAAAGGCTGAGGTTTTTACAAGGTTGAAGACTCTATCATGTGCCAATTGTAAACACAAAATGCTGCAAAGAACATTCTGCTAGGCCAGAGCGGGAGCAGCCTTAACGCCATTATCCTCCTTTTTTTTTTTTGTAATGTGTGAAAATTTCTGCCTAAGGGAAGAGCAAAAGGCTTAGTATTACTTAATATTTGCTTAGCAAAGCACATTTGGGAAATGCTTCAGAATATCTTAGGAACAAACCTGAAGTGCATAGAAGTTGTAAATATGTCTATTTATACATATTTATTGAGCATTTTCCCTCTTCAAACTACTGGGCTTGGGTAAATCATAGGTTAGCCCATAAATATGGAGCTCCTCGGTTTTTCAAGTCAGAGTCTCCCTACTGCTCTGCTAGGATATGCGCTATCAGAGCAAAGGAGGCAGAGAGGAAACATGGAGAGATTATCGTATGTTGGTTTTCTTTGTTTTTTTTTTGGGAAAAGGGAAGGCAAGAAGAGGTAGAGAATAAAATGTTCAATACAGCATGTGGATTTACAGTATGTACTGATTACAGCAGAAAACATATATTCTCTTGGCTATTATCTAGGAATAGATCTCTGAGCTTCTCCACGTTTGTACAATAACGGCCACATTAGTATTCCAAGAAAACCTGGTTATTAGATATCCATAGTGAAAAATTGCTTAAATAGATGTTACTTTGCTTTTTAAGACTGTTGACAATTTTGATAAATTTCCATATCACCAGCACCACATTATTTTTAGTTCAACTGACCACAGTTGGGCATAAACCTAAATTCTGTTTTGAGTATACATACTACATAAAAATCTAATTATATAGCCACTGCGGAGATTCCGCCCAGGGTTTTCCACACAGTGGTAGGAAGGAAATTCAAATATTATGAGACCTCGCTTACATGCTTTTTGTTACCAGACAGCTATGCTGAGCACATTCATATAAACTTGTATCTCATTTCGAAACAAGTATTATTTAAGGTTACTAAGTACCCTTGTACTATGCAAATCATTCAGATACAATTTATACATTTACAAATATGCTTATATAACAAATGAAAACTTAGAGTGACCTGCAGGAGGAATTGTAATTTATATGTACTTTATAGGCTACAGAGAATTTTTTTTTTTTTTCCTCACCAGGTTTGAAACATTCAAAGGCTCATGGAGCATAAGAGTGCCAATTGGAGTCCTTTCCTAGCTCTGTACCAACTAAGGTTTTTTTCACTACAAATTACCCTGATTTCTTTCTTACAGTTATTTCTCATTTAGAAAAGAAAACTGATTAAATGTGTAGTACAAAATATTATTCTCCATTACATAATAATCATGTACTTTGCCTTGGCACAACCCCTTTTTAAATCAGATTTATCGAAGTATGATTGATATACAATAAATTGCATGAACATATTCATTATCCTCAAATTTTTCATCATGCCCTTTGCAATTCCTCCCCTTCTCCCCATCTTCCATGTCTAAGCAACCAGCTTTCTGTTGCTCAGGAGGAGTATTTTGAGATTTATTCATGTTGTTTCATGGATATATTGCTGAGTAGTATTCCATTGTAAGGATACACTAAGTTTACCACCTATCTAATGATAGACATTTACATTGTTTTGTTTTTAGCCATAACAAATAAACCTGCTATGAACATTCATGTATAAATTTTTGTATGGACCTGTGCTTCTCCTGGGTAAATACATAGAAGTGGAATGGCTGGATCATGTGGTAGATGTCTATTTAACTTTTAAGAAACCACAAAGCTGTCCAAAGTGGTTGTTCAATTTTGCGTTCCCACCCACAGTGTACGAGAGTTCTAGTTCTTCCACGTCCGCGCCAACAACTGATATGGTTGTCTTGTTAATTTTAGTTATCCTAGTGGGTGGTTGGAAACCCTGGTGGCATAATGGTTAAGAGCTATGGTTACTAACCAAAAGTCAGCAGTTCAAATCCACCAGATGCTCCTTGGAAACTCTATGGGGCAGTTCCACTCTGCCCTACAGGGTCAATATGAGTCAGAATCAACTTGATGGACACGGGTTTTTTTTTTTTTTTGGTTTAGTGGGTAGTGCAAATTGTTAGTGTACTGGGCTGCTAAACGAAAGGTTGGAGTCCACCCAGAGGCACTGCAGAAGAAAGGCATAGCAATGTACTTCTGAAAAATCAGCCATTGAAACCCTATGGAGCAAAGTTCTGCTCGACACACATTGGGTCCTCATGAGTTGGAATTGACTTGAGGGCAGTTTGTTTGGTTTTGGTTTTTGTTTTTTAGTGATGTGAAATGGTATTTCATTGTTGTTTTAGTTTGCATTTTCCTAATGAATAATGATGTCGACTATCTTTTCATGTGGTTATTTGCCCTCTCAATATCTTATTTGTTGAAGTGTCTGTTCAAATGTTTTTTTTTTCTCATTTTTAATTGGGTCGTTTATTTTCTTGTAATAGACTTTGAAAGTCCTTTCTGTAGTCTATATTTTTGCTTTTAAGTTTTCTTAGCAGGGGCCAGAGCAGTGCTCAATCTAGGGCTAATTATCCCCTAATATTGAGGTAAGATCCTTCTAGTTCTCTTTATCTCTTTCTTTCTTAAACAATATAGTCACCGTATTTTGTTACTTGTGTGAGCGTGTGTGCATGCTTTACATTTAACTCTTTAACCCAACCGGAATTCATTTTGGCATACGACCTGAGGGAGGAACCTCGCTTTTTCTTTTAAAATAGTTAACTAATTATCCCAGCACAATTTACTGAATATTAAATCTTTGCTCATTGGTTTGAAATGCCACTTAACTATACACCATCTTTTTACATGTACTACAGATTATTCCTAGGGTTTCTATTCTTTTGCTTAATTATATCTCCCAATTCCTATGACAGATACATATCTTTCTTTTCTCATTTTCTCATTATTTTAGCACTATAAAAACCACTAGTAGTTGAGAGGGAAACTTGTCTCTCATTGTTTCTTAAAAAAATTTGCTGCCTCTTTCCACCAATTCCAGCTGATTATGAGGATGACTTTGTCACATCATCTCTGCTCCTCACCATCCAAATGTCCTTAGGGGTTTTTATTGGATCTGAAATAAATTCATGTAATATTCTGAGAAGCACTGACATTTTTAAATAATGAATCTATACATCCTGGGTGCTCTCCTACCCTTTAAGCTATTTTTAGTGTTCCTGGCTACTAGGCTCCTAAGCCTCCTGAAGTATAAATGTGGAATTATCCTTGCATCTTTCCTTCTGGCAAAAAGTCTCTAGAGTACTTTCTGGCCATATTTCTCATATCTGCTCATCTTTCACCATCCATCCCCATTATGGGTTTATCTCTAACCAGTCTCTGGCCAATCTGTCTCCTCATTCATGTTCTTTATATTTACAGTTATCTTTGTTTTGGTTTTATCAATTTTCTCCTTAGAAGCCATGGTGATCCCTAATTGCTTAATTCAATGAAATAGGCCTTTATTTCTAATTCGAAAAGATTTCTTAAGTTGTCATCTAGAATCTCCGTCTCACCCCCACACTTCATCCCAAATGCACGAACATCCCCATGACACAAAATTTATAACCCTCTCCTACTACTTACTGGTTTATATTTTCTATTTTAACAAAAAGAAACTATTTATATTTCTTCAGTTTAGCAAGGCAAAATGCACTGTCATATATAATTCATGAAAGTTTACCTACAGATGACCATGAAGTCACACTGTATTGCAATATTTATTATTTACTCTCTTCCATAAAAAGGCAAATTCCTTCTATCTTACAGTTCCTGCTTAAGGTATACTTCAAACAGGAGGTGTGTTCCTTTTAATGCAACTCCAATCCTTCTGGCAGATTTTTTTTTTTTTTTAGTGTGTGTGTGTGATTATAACTATCCAGTTGTAATTGATTGTATGAAAGATTCCTTCCTGGAGAAAGTACAATCTACAGGCATGTATAATGTATATAAGATTATGATTGCTCTTATAAATTTGATTCACTGTGGGATTCATTTAAATATTAGCTTACGTTTTCTGTACGTTATAAAAATTTAAACTAGAAATATTGTTTCCAAGGGTGTGAAGTTTCTGTACATTTATAAATCAATAATTATAAGGTGAATTGCTTCAAAGACATATAGAGAAATATAAACCTTAGTGTAACTTAAGATATACAAAAATTAGTTTTTTTAATGGTTTGATATTATGCCGTCCCTAAAAAGCTATTTCTGAGTATTCATCTTTGCCTTAAGCCTACTATGGGTACAGTTAAAAAGCAAACCAACAAACAAAAACCTCTGTAAATAGTCCTTGAGGGATAATGGATTGAAGCCATTGTGCCATTAGGGGACTTTCTGACTTAAATTCACTAAGTGTGTGCTTTAACATGGAGGGTGCAGAAAACCAAGACAGCAGAGAGAGATCAGCTCAACCTAGGAGAATAAGGAAAACTTCTGGCAGATGACACTTACGCTGAGTCTTGAAGGAGAAATAAAAGTAAACTAGACAGTGGGGTGGGAGTGGTGAGCATTCAAAAAATGGCAAGGAATATGCACTCAAGACCTGAAAGAACAATATGGCAGATGAGAGAAATTGCTGACGCTTGGTACTGCTGGGGCAAATTATGTATGTGGGAGGCTGGGGTAATACGGCCAGGCTGGGGCAGATCCTGAAGAGCTCTGTAAGCCCTACCAAGGACTTTGGCCTTTATTCTGTAAGCAGTGGGACTTGCTTGCAATGCAATCCCTATAGGTACATTATGAAGAAATAAAATCCATGTCCCAATTTTTATATGACAGAAAGGCAACATTAAAAAAAAAACAAAAAACCCACAGCTCCACACTCCTTTTATGAGAGGGGTGCCAACGAATCGGGTTTCCACGACTTTAATTTCTCTTAAAGTTTGTTCCTTGGTAAAGTATTTCTGTCTTGTTTTCAAAGATCCAAAGTATAGAATTGTTTACTTTTCCTAGCAGCTATATTTTTCCCTTCCCAGATTGTCCATCTTTGAATGTGCCTTTCGAAATGGTGTTTTCCAGTTTATCTCTCAGAAGGAAGGCTCCCAGAGTGAAAAAGTGAGCTTTCCATTTTTCCTGATGCCCAAGGACAATTTCCGGATGTAGCAACACTGAGAGCCATTTACAGTCAAAAGTGTTTTTGATCTTTGGCAAACCCTAGAGGGAAGAGGAGATTAATGTCGCATGTCATTCCCAGCATCAGACTGCAGGAAGGATTTGGAACTATGATGAATGTTGTTGTTTCAAGTTTAAGAGAAACTTACACCTTTGGCTACATCTGTGCAGCGTGACAGTGATGACTCAGAAAGCACGAAGGACCTGAAGGAGGGACTGGGATGCGCACTGCTTGCCATGTGATGCAGTGGGGAAGGGAATGAGCAGTGAGTGCTCCCGAATTTTTAAAATCCATAAAACTTTTAAAAGTTACTTTGCACAGTTGTAGAGTTATTTGCTGAGGGGTTTTTCTGTGTGAAGTGAAAACAAAACAAACTTGTTGCCACAGAGTCAGTTTTGACTCATGGCAACTGTATGTGCTATAGAGTAGAACTACTCCAAAGTGTTTTCTTGGCTGTAATCTTAATGGAAGCAGATCACCAGCCCTTTCTTCCTTGTTCCATTGGGTGTGTTCAAACAGTTTGTGCCACCTAGGCACCGAGACCAAGAATGAAGCTATGAGGAAATAGCTCCAGCCATTGAGAAAAGAGGGGTAGAGACTTGAGCTCCTGTGTCTTTATGGTGGCTGATGGGCTGTTTGGAAAAGATGAAAGTTGCACTGCACATCCAACCCACTAATCACTCATTTCCTCAGAAGGTCTGGATGCCTCACACTCCTACCCTACACTGTGACTAGGGAGGAAAGAAGGGAATAGACAAGAGGAAAGCCTAAGAGTTGAAATGGAGATTTTGTGCTTGAAACATGTATGGAGTGGAGTAGGGACTGCCGATGAATAAATGAATGAATTAGCTATCGCCAGAAAGGCAATGTGCACTTTTTCCTTTTGGTTTCTTTTGGTTTTTATATATAGGTCTTTTCGAAATTGCCAGTCTCAAAACTGTGAGAAAGGTTTGAGGAGGTGATGGAGATTCTGAAGAGAATAAGGATCGCTTGTACAGCCGTCTTTCCCAACCAGAGATTCTCTCTGAGCCCTTCTCTGCTCAAAAGTTGAAGGAATTATATTAATATGGGAGCCATTTCCTTGGAAAAGCCTCTTAGGCCTTAAGTAACTTGCACAAGACTGTTTTGATAAGCTTCCTGAAAATGGTATCGGAGAAAGGAAATTACTTGCTTTAAAAACTCTGACATTATTGGTGTTAAGTGCTTTGCTTTATGTTTGGTGATTTGCATACAGATGGGGCATACTATGTTCTTTTGTGTTTCTTCCCATTTCTACCACTACAAGAAAATGAGTCAGATATGCAGATCAAGTTGTCCTAAAAGAGCCAGTGATTTTAATTAGTTTTGGAGAGAAGTTAACCTGATTACAGCATTGGGATTAGAGGCGGAAGGAGTTTGTTCAGCTTAACTGCTTTTTTTCCTGGCCTAGCAAAACTTTCACATTGCCACAGGACTTTACAGCTAAACCAAACCCATTGCCATCGAATTGATTCTGACTTGTTGTGACCGTATAGGACAGAGTAGAATTTCCCTATAAGGTTCCCAAGGAGTGACTGATGGATTAAAACTGCTGACCTTTTGGTTAGCAGCCTGAGCTCTTAACCACTGTGCCACCAGGGCTCCTAGAAATCATATTGTCCAGGTGGATCAGAGCCTCCATCTCCTGACTTTGGATCATTGCTTCCCATACTCTCCTTTCTTTCTTTACAAAATGTAAAACATAGTGGCTATTACTTAAATTTACAGAACTTAAGATAGTTACAGGAACCCTGGTAGCCTAGTGGTTAAGAGTTTGGCTGCTAACCAAAAGGTCAGCAGTTCAAATCTACCAGGCGCTCCTTAGAAACCCTATGGGGTAGTTCTACTCCACCCTACAGGGTTGCTCTATGAATCAGAATCAATTCGACAGTAACAGGTTTGGTTTGGTTTTAAGATAGTTACCATTGCAAGGAAACCCTGGTGGCATAGTGGGTAAGTGCTACAGCTGCTAACCAAAAGGTTGGCAGTTCAAATCTACCAGGTGCTCCTTGGAAACCCTATGGGGCAGCTCTACTCTGACCAATAGGGTCCCCATGAGCTGGAATCGACTCAATGGCAGTGGGTTTGGTTTTGGTTTTTTGTACCCATTGCAAAAAAAAAAAAAAAAAATACACCCTTGCCTATTTAGAAAATTTTAGTTTTTCTACAGATGTTGCAATTAATTCTTGTTGTATTACTGGAGAAATTGTTGCAGTGGACATCTCTAACTTCTCATTCTAGACTTAAGGACCCTTCAGTCTTTGGAGCTTAAACAATTTGCTCCCGTTTCAGACATATACTTGCCCCCCTTCCCAGGTCATACAGAGATCTAGTCTAGAGGTCCAGTAGCAATAAGGGGTTTGTATGATGAGCCTTTTCCAAGGGGACTGTTCTATGTGAGGTTATTACAGGATTTTTTAAGCAAGGGAAGGCTACTTTCTGCAGACATAGGAGAGCAAGCTTCCTCCACCGGAAAGAGAGACTCAGGGTGTCACGAGTTTCCAAAATTCTTAGTTTCACTCATGCTCAATCAGATGTCCCTATTACTTTCCTATGAGTGCCCTAATGTTCAAGAGCAACTTTGAGTAGATATGAACTCTAGTTATGTTATAATTCCGCAAATCACAAAATTAAGTTTTGTATTTGCTTTTTCATAATATTAACCTTGTGGCTAAAAGAAACAAGACAGTTTTTTAAGGCTGTCATGGAAACTTTTTTGTTTTCTGACACGACTTAAAATGAGAGTTTCAAGATCCAAGATTTTAATTTTCTTCATTGAATCAGGTCAGTGCACTCAGAAGAACCCATCCTGCACCACTGTCCTTGTAATTAACCCATTGCCATAGTGGTCAAGTACAGCAGCCACTTGGGCCCCCATGCACTTCATCACAATCACTGAGAGGTGAGAATTGATTAACTGTACTATTACTGCATATCACAGATTATTCATATCCCATTTCACTTTGGCTAGACACTCAGTACTACCTTCAAGTCCAGAGATACGATCCAAACCAAATCCAAGACTGGCAGCCTCAGTATCACTTGGTAACTTGTTAGAAATGCAAATTTTCATGCCCTGCTCCAATTTACTGGATCAGAATCTCCGGAACTGGAGTCCATGAATCTGTGATTTATCAACTCTCCAGGTGATTCTGAAACATGTTAATGTTTGAGGAGCAAGAGCCACCCATGGGGCTAAGTAAACAAAAGAGAAAAAAACCCAAACCCACTGCTGTTAAGTCAATTCCAAATCATAGTGACCCTATAGGACTGAGTAGAACTGCCCCATAGAATTTCCAAAGAGCACCTGGTGGATTCAAACTGCTGACCTTTTGGTTAGCAGCCATGGCATTTAACCACTATGCTACCAGGGTTTCCATGAAAGAGAAGAGGTTGGAATTATTAAAACTTAGAGGAGGGAAAGTTGCAGAATTGAAGTTCAGATCTCTGAGAAGGAGGAGCAACTTGGTGGTGTTAGAGTCTCTGAGTTCAGGGGAGGAACTCCATGGGCCTGGGATAGGGGCCTCTGAGGAGGGGGCACTGTTTGGATGGTGTTGATTCTCCAAGGGCTGGAAAAACTGCAAGCTGATTCAGCCACTGCTGGGAAGGCTCTCTGCTGCTCAGGCGACGAAGCATGGCTGGGGGGTGCTGTCCAGCATGGCTGGGAGGTGATGCTCACAGGAACTACAAGCTAAGTCTTTTCTTCTCCCAGCCTTGCATTCTCTCTCTAGTGCCTCATGTTAGAAGAGTCTAACATGGATCTGATGGCAATGTAGAAATGTGGTTCGCAGAGTCCTAGCCCCAGCATCACGAAGCACAATTAAGTTTGAACCTGAGAGACAGTAACTTAATAACTGACACAGTCAGCTTTAGGGGCTTCCTGTCTAACTTATTTATAAGAAGAAATGCAAGAAATTTTTAGATATTAATAGAAAGTCTATTTTGAAAAGAAGTTTCTGCTAATGTTCTATCAACCAATGGCTTCATTTAATAAATACTGTTTTTTGAGATTTATTAGGCCTATGCAATGGATTCACCACCTCATAAGACCCTTCTCCATGTAGAGAATCCATTTTTCTGGGGAAGCATTCTAGTTAATGTGTATAATGATATTAAAAACCAAACTCTTATCACTTATCATTTTTGTATGCATGAATCATGAATTTAAAATTTTAAAATAGCTACATAAAATGCAAAAATATATTGGAAGTACAAGCTGGTAAAATTCTGTAACTGCTACCTTGATTTCAATTGCTTATGATTGTCAAAGTTCCATTGTTCCTACTGATTTTTAAAGTAAAAGGCATAAATGTATACATACGAGTAAATGTAACAGTAAAATATTAAGAATGCCAGAGATGGCTGCTATGTGGCTTCTCTGGTAATCGCCTGACACAAATTTTGTACAAATTCTTTAGTAGCAAATCAAAAGCAGACATGGAAGTAAAGAACTCAGTGCTCACAATCCTTTCATATGGCATCTGGGGAATTAATAAAATAGCTTTATTCCTATGGCTGATTCCCCAGGAGGAAAATGAGGTTAGCTGAGGGTTTACTGACTTCAGGAGGGGATTTCTTAGACTTTGTTTAGAAGTGGTTTCCAAGGGTTTGGCTTGAACTTACAATAGATGTTTATTTGACGCCCCCAAAGACAGATGTATCTGACCATTTATCCACCATCTTGTAATCAAGGGGGAAGATGAGCTGCAGATTTTCTGATTCCTTTGCCAGAGGCAGGGACTTTACATGAGCAGCAAGAACACAGATGCAAGGAACTATTCCATTAAAACCTCTCCAAAAGTTCCTGGGTCTTTTCCTTTGAGATGGCTAGTGTTAGGTGCTCAGTTTGTGTTGAAAATGTTTTTTTTTTTTTAAAAAATCTATCTCTATACAGAGGGGTTGTTTCAAGAGTAAAGCCATCGTGGGTAATAAAAAAATGGACTTTAACCTTCAGCTACAATAAACTGAAACACTATTTCCTTAAAATGATAAAGCACCATGATATTCAAAGCAGAATTTCATGCAGTGTCATTTTTGGTTATTAAGGCAATCCTAGAAGACAGAAAGGGTGCCATTATCACCACCATTTTACAGATGAAGAAACCGAGTCTCAGACAGGTTAAGTGATTGCCTAAGGACAGAAACTAAATGGTGGATTTTAGACAGGAACACACATCTAGCTTTTTGAATAAAATCTGTGACTTATAAGCATTTTGCAATGTAGTTTCCAAAAGAAGTCAGAAAAACTGAATGCAGACTTTCCTCACACTAGGATGGCATCAAGGAAGAACACTGAACCTGAGACCTACATCCAGTCCTAGTTTTGCCACTGACTGACTGATTTTGGACAAGCTGCTATTTTTTTCTGGGGCTTAGTTTTATAATCTATACAGAAAGAGTGTTGAGCTAAATTATCTTTAGTGTCTCTTTCAGGCCTAATGTTTTATGAAATAATTGTTATTAAACTACTTAAGTTCTAGATTTTTTTTCTAAGTGATTAATACCTCTCCACCCTCCCCCCTCTACTTACGCCTTCTGCACCATGTACGACTCACTAGCTAAGGAGATAATTTCGTACATGTGACTTGTACAGGCCTCAGAACCCCAACTACTAAGCACATCACATCCACAACCTCTCTTGCTCCCTTACTCATTTCTTTTCCAACTTCATCTGAATTTTACCAAATTAGAGCCTCCTTTCAGAGTTAAAGAGAATGTAGGCAGATACCAACTGTAAAGAGTCACCCATCAAACATTCCCTGTTGTTGTTATTTCTGTTGTTGTTAGGCGCTGTCAAGTTGGTTTCAATTCATAGGAACCCAACATGACAGAGTAGAACTGCCCTATAGGTTTCTAGGCTGTAATCTTTATGGAAGCAGATCACCAGGTCTTTTCTCCAGCAGAACTGCCGGGTGAGTTTGAACCACCAACATTTTGGTTAGCAGCTATTTTAGTCATCTAGTGCTGCTATAACAGAAATACCACGATTGGATGCCTTTAACAAAGAGAAGCTTATTCTCTCACAGTCCAGTAGGCTAGAAGTCTGAATTCAGGGTGTTGGCTCCAGGGGAAAGCTTTCTTTCTCTGTTGGCTCTGAGGGAAGATCCTTGAGGTGCGTCAGTCTTCCCTTGGTCTGGGAACATCTCAGCGCAGGAACCTCAGGTCCAAAAGATGGGCTTTGCTCCTAGTACTGCTTTCTTGGTGGTATGAGGTCTCCTCTCTGCTCACTTCCCTTTCCTTTTATCTCTTAAGAGATAAAAGGTGGTGCAGGCCATACCCAAGGGAAACTCCCTTTACATTGGATCAGGGATGTGACCTCAGTAAGGGTGTTACAACTCCACCTAATCCTCTTTAACATAAAATTACAATCACAAAATGGAGGATACCCGTGCAATACTGGGAATCATGGCCTAGCCAAGTTGACACATATTTTGGGGGTACACAATTCAATCCATGACAGCAGCTGTGCACTAACCTTTGTGCAGCTAATCAGAAATAAAGCCATAGGATGGACTATCAAAGTGGTGAGTGGATATAATCAGGAAAACAAGGTTTGCAGTATGGAACAGAGAGGTCCTGATGAATTGGGAAATGGATTAGGAATACACAAAAGACATGCTTTGTTGAAAGTAGACCTTGCCCACTTCTGTCCTTATAAAGGTGATAACCTGGATGAAAAGAAATGAATTTATCTTCTCAATATAACTTAAGAATACTTGTTACTGTGTGTCAGTGCTTTGGAGTGGTCCTTTCAGTAAATTGAAGCAGCATTCTATGTTCTCACCCTTAGTATTTACTACCTTTCTTCACTCAAAAGACATATACTTCAATCACATTTTAGGTCAGGACCATAAAGTAACTTTTTAGCAGAAGATTCTTCTCTGGTATACAGTGTAAAAACCACTAAAATTGTTGGCTCCTTTGGCAAATACTGGAATTATTAAGTTATTGCTGTATGCTTTTTCTGGGTTCAGGCTGAATAAAAGATAATTCAGTCATCTCAAGTAGACTTTTGCAAGCTTTCAGTTTCTCATCCCAAATACCTGTCAAGACTCAACAAAATGTCTACATCTGCACTGCTCAATATGGTAGCTATTAGCCACATGTAGCTATTTATATTTAATATTAAATTAATTGAAATAAAATAAAATTAAAAAAATTACTTCCTCAGCCACACTGGCCATATTACAAATGCTCACTAGTCATGTGTGGCTAGTGGCTACACAATTGAACAGTCCAGCTATAGAATATTTCTATCATTACAGAAAGTCTATTGGATAGCACTGATCTAGATTGTTTTTCAGGTGGACATCTGTTGCTAAAACACCATCTCATTTAAAGGAATGAATACTCGTAGTGGAGCCTGGCGGTACAGTGGTTATGAGGTAAGATTGCTAACCAAAATGTTCGCAGTTTGAATCCACCAGCTGCTCCTTGGAAACCCTATGGAACAGTGCTGCAGTGCCCTATAGGGTTGCCATCAGTCAGATTTACTTGATGGCAATGAGTTAACGCTTGTAGTTTAAAATATTTTGTTCCTGATCAGTTAGGAATGTATTTGGCTATACCAAAACCAAAACAAAACCCAGTGCCGTCAAGTCGATTCCAACTCATAGCAACCTTATAGAACAGAGTAGAGCTGCCCCATAGAGTTTCCAAGGAGCACCTGGCAGATTTTAACTGCTGACCTTTTGGTTTGCAGACGTAGCACTTAACCACTACACCACCAGGGTTTCCATATTTGGCTGTAAATAACAAAAACTCAAATGTGGTGGCTTAAACAAAAAGAGTTTGTTATAGGTTCATCAGCTCAACAATGTTAGGGCCCATGTCACTATGATTTTCTTTGCCTTTCCCCCATGGTTGAAAGATGATTGCTTTGACTCCAACCATTACATCCACATTAAAACAAGAAGAAGAAGGAAGGAAATTGCACGCAGCATCTGTATCAGGAAAATGAAAATCAACTTGGTCAAAACGCTTTCCTATGACTACTCAGACAAGATGATTAGAAATAACGGATTGGAAATCATGGCATGGAAGCCAGTCAGGAATGTCTGCCACAGCACCCTAATAGGATTTATGAAAAATATTTCTCTACATCACAGGGAGGCTGGTAGGAAGCAAGAGATTATATCTTATCATTCCTTTGAAGAGGACAAGTATTTAAGGCCTGTTTTTTTTTTTTTTAACCTATTCAACCATCAGAAATGGTGGCTACTTTTATATGAATCACATATAAACTAGTTGCCATGGGGTAAATTTTGAATTATATATACTGTCTGTGCTATTGATTGCGACCAAATAGAACAGTTGTGAAAGTATGTCTGTTACTGGGAAGCATTGCACGGAAGTGGGCAGATTTCCTTTCACCTGCAGCCATAATTAATAAGTTGAGCAGGCCATCTGTACTTAGTTTGATCACCTGTAAGACTCTCCGAGATTGCTGTGAGGTTCAAATGAACCAATGTGTGAGATTTCTGCTTCTTGTCTCTTTCCACATGCTGTGTTGGGTGTTCCCAAACTGAGTTCTCAACAATTATCACTATGAGTGTCAAAATTTCCAAATACAAATTGAAATATTAACCTGGTCATAAAAACTCAAGAAAAATACATCTCACATCTTTTTTTTTTTTTATGTAACAATGGCAAACTTACCACAACATGTTCTTTTATTTCTCTGAAGTTAAGAATTATTAAAAAGGATTAAAGATATACTTCTTCCCCCCTTAAGTTCCTTTGATCCGGTTAATTTGAGAATCTGGACGGGATAGAGAATTGTAACTTACCATAGATTCGACCTCCACCTAGTGAGCTTCAGAAGCTAAATTGCCTGAGAGGAAGCACTTGGGGAAGGGAAAGTGGTCACAGGAGCAAAGGTGGGGAAGGAAGAGAGACAGGCTTTTCTGCCTCCTGAGCGGCTTTAGGGAAGACTGATTTTTTTTTTTTTTTTTTAAAAAGATCCTACAGAGCTGTAGAAGAAGCTATTCTGGTGAAAGAAGAAGGGGATGATGAAGATTTACAAAGAGTAAAATCTTCCCTAATATTCACAGAGTGAGACTTGGGGCTACACAACCATCTTCAGGCTGAGTAGGGAGAAAAGTACACGGAGCGATCATTTTGAATGGCTTCTGGATTGCTTTTTTTGAAAATAGTGGCCAAATGGGGCTGTGATCAGCTTAATTATACCTACATCAAAAGGAGTAGCACAAAGGGAACAGGTATATCTAAGGAAAATCTACAGCAAATAGTTGCCCTAATGGAGAGGAATTTGAGAGTCCTGTTTCCTTTGTGAAATTAAATGGGCAACAAATTCTACAGGCTCTGGCAATACAGCACGTATTTTAAAGGTGGACAAAAGAGCTATTTTTTTATTGTTGTAAAAAAAAAATATATATATATATATATTTTGCCAATTCAACATTTAAAAGAGCTATTTTTAATTTGTTGCTATTATTCAAATTGAAATTCTCCCAGAGCTTATCTATTAGGCACCTTACTTCTCTAGTGAAACGCTTTGCTTGGAACTCTTGATACGTGGTGTAGATAGCAAGGAGGAGTTCACGGAAGGGTAATTAGAGTGACTGAATGAGATGAGATTAAGAGGAGTGATGAGTAAGTTTGGCTAGATAGTGAAGGAAAGAATCGTTAAGTATTTGTTCCACATTTCAAAGGCAATGAATAACAAGGGCCAAAGGGGATTATTTGCTGTGTTACTTGGGGCATAATGAAGCATAACGAGGTAAAATGAAACTAGGGAGCATATAGTGTTTGAAATGTCTTCTGCCAGGATCAAATATGGGTTAGCCTTCTTAGAACAGGCTTCATTTAGCCCAATGGACTTTCTCTGTGATTGAATTCTACCTGTTATACTGCAGAATCCTTTCTGCCAGAGAGGCACTATAAACACTTTTACTGGAGACACTTAATATTAGCTTAGATATCCCTAGAAATAATACTATAAGAAGCAATTCTCTATTGTTTTGCATATTCAACAGATTAAAATGGCATGCTTTTTTCCCCCTTCCTTAACAAATGCTGTCTTGAGACAGGGATCTGGGTACATGCAATTTATTTGGGAAGTGATCTCAGGAAGTAGGAGGAAGGGAACCAGTAGAATGAGATGTTGTTTGTAGCTACTGAGTCAGCCCCATTTCAGGTGATCCCATGTATAATGGAACGAAATGCCCTCTGGTCCTGTGGATTGAACTGTTGTGATCCACAGGGTTTTCACTGCTTGATTTTCAGAAGTAGAACTCCAAGCCTTTTTTCCTAGTTCATCTCAGTCTCAAAGCTCTGCTGAAACCTGTTTAGCATCATAGCAACATGCAAGCCTCCAATGATAGATGGGTGGTTGTTGCTCATGAGGTGCATCAGATGGGAAATGAACCTCAGAGAATGACATAGGGAGAAGGAAAAGCCAACAAAGGTCTTTGCTACTGTAAGCAAAGGAGGCTCAACTCATATGAACTCATAGACCTTATAGAATGCTTTCATGTCACATGGGAGCTTAGACATTTATTCACTGAGTCCATTGACCATTGGTTGAAGGTTGCCATCAAAGATATTAAATTCCCCACACTTCCAGTGGTTGCTTCCCATAGGTTTGGCAAAAGCCTCACAGCACAAAAGCAGAGGGCTTGTAAAGGTTCATAGAACTGTCCAGCACAGCCACAGTCAAATTCAGAGGTGGATCAAGGATATGGGGCTCAAGGCACCAGAAGCATTTGCTGTAAATCCAATTTATCTCTGTACAGCCTTCAGTATGGATTACACCTCAATGTAAAGAAAATAAAAATCCTCACAACTGCACCAATAAGCAACATCATGATAAACAGAGAATTATTGAAGTTGTCAAAGATTTCATTTTACTTGGATCCATGATCAATGCCCATGAAAACAGCAGTCAAGAAATCAAACAACCTATTGCTTGAGCAAATTTGCTGCAAAAGACCTCTTTAAGTATTGAAAAGCAAAGATGTCACTTTGAGGACTAAGGTGTGCCTGACCCAAGCCATGATATTTTCAATTACCACATACGCATGTGAAAGCTGTACAATGAATAAAGAAGACTGAAGAAGAATTGAAGCTTTTGACTTATAGTGTTGGTGAAGAATATTAAATATATCATGGACCACCAGAAGAATAAACAAATCTGTCTTGGAAGAAGCATAGCCAGAGTGTCCTTGGAAGAGAGGATGGTGAGACTTTGTCTCATGTACTTTGGACATGTTATCAGGAGGGACCAGCTCCTGGAAAAGGATCTCACACTTTGGTAAGGTAGAGGGTCAGTGAAAAAGAGGAAGACCTTCAAGGGGATGGATTGACACAGTGGCAGCAACAATGGGCTCAAACACAGCAATAATTGTGAGGGTGGTACAGGACTGGGCAGTGTTTCATTCTGTTGCACATAGGGTCTCTATGAGTCTGAACTGACTCAATGGCACCTAACGGCAATAATAAAGCATCTAACTTATCAGATACAGACTTGGCTAGAAGAAGGACAAAGTATTTTATATGGTTACATTGACTCTGCAACGTCAGAGGTGGTGCCCTCCTTCAAAGCCTGGCTCATTCCATACTTGCAACATCTGCATACTCTTTCTTGTAAGTTCTCTTGAGACTTCATTAACTACCAGACAAGTTTTTCAGTTTTATGCAAGAATTGTAATTCTCTGTCATTGCCATTAACTTTTTCAAGCATGTCTCATGTAATGCATTGCTAAACAAGCATTTTCTGTGCAACTGTACCCAGGATGGTGACTTGCATTCAGTATATATTCAGTAAAGGTGGTATGATTTTCACTCATGTCCATTTAAAAAAAAATTGAAAAGGCAGTTTGTACACATGATAAAAATTTAAGCCCTGCAAAAGATTATACAATGGAAAGTCAATCTACATCTTGACGTCCAGTCTCCCTTCCTTGATGCAGCCAGTGTTAAAAGCTCTTTATGTATTGTTTCAGAAGCTATCTGTAGATATACAAATATCCTTATATACCCATTAATATGTACAAGTGGGGTCATGCTATATACATGATCTGCACTTTGTTTTTCACTGAAAAAATATGTTGAAGATTGATGTATAACAGTGCACACAGAACCACCTCTTTCATTTTAATAACTACCTGGTCTTTCACTCCATAGATGTGTTATTCATTAATATGATTTTTCTGCTTTTCAAAGCCTTTCCAACACTGGAATAATCACAACATAATCACTGATTGCTAGCTGCCGGCTGGGGACCGCTCTCAGACCCTGGACTCCACCCCCTTTCCACAGGCAGCTCATAACACAGCTGTTTGCCTTTTCTAGTCCAGGAGGAGATCAGGAAAGTATCTGTTCCTCTTTCTTGCCTTTTTAAAGGGCCCATCTGATTAGGTCAAACCCATCCATTCCCTTTTGATCAACTTAAAGTCAACTGATTAGGGGCCTTAATAACATCCGTGAAATCTCTGAGTGATATCTCATTATATTCAAAGGTATCGTCTATACACCAGAGGGCAAGAATCTTGGGAGCCATTTAAAACTTCTACCTACCACATGTGGTAACAACCAACTCCAAAATATCAGTGGTTTAAAACAACAAAGGCTTATCTTAAACTCAAGATACATGTCCATCATGGGGATTCAAAGGGCACTGCTTATGGTCATCACTCAGGGACCTACACAGAGGAACACCCACATTTTGAACATTGTTGGTGGCCATGCTTGTGGAAAAAGACAGGTTTGGAGGCTCTCTTCACAACTTCCCCCACGTGTTTGTCAGTTGTCATACTGTGGGGACTTATGTATTGCTGTGATGCTGGAAGCTATGCCACCAGTATTCAAACACCAGCAGGGTCACCTATGGTGGAGAGGTTTCAGCTGAACTTCCAGACTAAGAAAAACTAGGAAGAAGAACTCGGCAGTCTATTTCTGAAAAGAAGTAGCTAGTGAAAACCTTTTGAATAGTAGTGGAACATCGTCTGATATAGTGCTGGGAGATGAGCCCCTCAGGTTGGAAGGCACTCAAAATGCAACTGTGGAAGAGCTGCCTCCTCAATGTAGAGTTGACCTTAATGATGTGGATGGAGTCAAGCTTTCAGGACCTTCATTTGCTGATGTGACATGACTCAAAATGAGAAGAAACATCTGTAAACATCCATTAATAATCGGAACCTGGAATGTACAAAGTATGAATCTAGGAAAATTGAAAATCATCAAAAATGAAATGGAATGCATAAACATCGATATTCTAGGCATTAGTGAGCTGAAATGGACTGGTATCAGTCATTTTGAATTGGACAATCACATAGTCTACTATGCTGGGAATGACAGCTTGAAGAGGAATGGCATTGCCTTCATCGTCAAAAAGAACATTTCAAGATCTATCCTGAAGTACAATACTGTTAATGATAGGATAATATCCATATGCCTACAAGGAAGACCAGTTAATACGACTATTCAAATTTATGCACCAACCACTAAGGCTAAAGATGAAGAAATTGAAGATTTTTACCAACTTCTGCAGTCTGAAATTGATCGAACATACAATCAAGATGCACTGATAACTGCTGGTGATTGTAATTCGAAAGTTGGAAACAAAGAAGAAAGATCGGTACTTGGAAAATAGGGCCTTGGTGATAGAAACTATGCCAGAGATAACATGATAGAATTTTGCAAGACCCATGACTTCTTCATCGCAAATACCTTTTTTCACCAACATAAACGTTGACTATAAACATGGACCTTACCAGATGGGATACATTTGAATCAAATTGACTACATCTGTGGAAAGAGATGATGGGAAAGTTCAATATCAATAATCAGAACAAGGCCAGGGCTGACTGTGGATCAGACCATCAGTTACTCATATGAAAATTCAAGTTGAAACTGAAGAAAATTAGAACACATTCACAGGAGCCAGAGTACAACCTTGAATATATCCCACTTGAATTTAGAGACCATCTCAAGAATAGATTTGACGCATCAAATACTAATGACTGAAGACCAGACAGGTTGTGGAATGACATCAAGGACATCATACATGAAGAAAGCAAGAGGTCATTTAAAAGACGGGAGAGAAAGAAGATACCTAAATGGATGTCAGAAGAGACTCTGAAACTTGCTTTTGAAAGTTGAGTAGCTAAAGCAAAAGGAAAAAATGATGAGTAAAAGAGCTGAAGCGACGATTTCAAAGGGAGGCTCGAAAAGACAAAATCAAGTATTATGATGACATGTGCAAAGACGTGGAGATAGAAAACCAAAAGGGAAGAACAAGCTCAGCATTCCTTGAGCTGAAAGAACTGAAGAAAAAAAATCAAGCCTGGAGTTGCAATACTGAAGGATTCTACAGGGAAAACATTAAATGACGCAGGAAGCATCAAAAGAAGATGAAAGAAATACACAGAGTCACTATACCAAAAAGAATTGGTTGACATTCAGTCATTTCAGGAGGTAACATATGATCAGGAACCAGTGGTACTGAAGGAAAAAGTCCAAGCTACACTGAAGGCATTGGTGAAAAACAAGGCCCTGGGAATTGACGGACTACCAGTTGAGATGTTTCAACAATTGGATGCAGCTCTGAAAGTGCTTGCTCGTCTATGCCAAGAAATTTGGAAGACAGCTACCTGGCCAACTGACTGAAAGAGATCCATATTTATGCCTATTCCCAAGAAAGGTGACCCAACCAAATGAGGAAGTTATCCAACAATATCATTAATATCACATGCAAGTAAACTTTTGCTGAAGATTATTCAAAAGCGGCTGCAGCAGTATTATCGACAGGGAACTGCCAGAAATTCAAGCTGCATTCAGAAGAGGATGTGGAACCAGAGATATCAGTGTTGATGTCAGATGGATCCTGGCTGAAAGTAGAGAATACCAGAAAGATGTTTATCCATGTTTTATTGACTACGCTAAGGCATTCGACTGTGTGGATCATAAAAAAATTATGGATAACATTGGGGAGAATGGGAATTATGGGACACTTTATTGTATTCATGAGGAATCTGTACATGGATCAAAAGGCAGTCGTTCGAACAGAACAAGGTGATTCTGCATGGTTTAAAGTCAGGAAAGGTGTGTGTGAGGGTTGTATCTTTTCACCATACCTATTCAAATTTTTTTTTTTTATTCAATACGTACGCTGAGCAAATAATCCGAGAAGTTGGACTATATAAAGAAGAAAGAGGCATCAGGATTGGAGGAAGATTCATTAACAACCTGCGTTATGCAGACGACACAACCTTGCTTGCTGAAAGTGAAGAGGATTTGAAGCACTTACTGATGAAGATCAAAGACCACAGCCTTCAGTATGGATTACCCCTCAACACGAAGAAAACAAAAATCCTGATGACTGGACCAGTAAGCAACATCATGATGAATGGAGAAAAGAATGAGGTTGTCAAGGATTTCATTTTACTTGAGTCTGCAATCAACATCTATGGAAGCAGCAGTCAGGAAATCAAAAGATGCATTACATTGGCTAAATCTGCTGCAAAGGACCTCTTTAAAGTGTTGAAAAGCAAATATGTCATCTTGAGGACTAAGATGCACCTGACCCAAGCCATGGTGTTTCCAATCGCCTCATGTTCATTCGAAAGCTGAAAAATGAATAAGTAAGACCAAAGAAGAATTGATGCCTTTGAATTGTGGTGTTGGTGCAGAATATTGAATATACCACGGACTGCCAAAAGAACAAACAAATCTGTCTTGGAAGAAGTACAACTAGGATGCTTCTTAGAAGCAAGGATGGCGAGACTATGTCTCACATACCTTGGACATGTTATCAGGAGAGATCAGTCCCTGGAGAAGGATGTCATGCTTGGTAAAGTAGAGGGTCAGCAGAAAAGAGGAAGACCCTCAACAAGATGGATTGACACAGTGGCTGCAACAATGGGCTCAAGCATAGCAACAATTGTAAGGAAGGTGCAGGTCTGGGCAGTGTTTCTTTCTGCAGTGTGTAGGGTAGCTATGAGTCAGAATCCATTCGATGGAACCTAACAACAACAAAAACAACCACAACAACTCACAATTTATTGACCAGAATGACCCCATCCATCCAAACAGGACCAGGAACTACGATACTACCATATGCCTGGAAGGAGTGAGAAACTGAAATATCTGGCAATCACTTCTGCTATGAGCTCTGTGGACTAATGTGCTACTCAATCCACTTTCTCAGGAAGATCTCAAGTCCTCACATCTGATAGCGCTCTGTTTTGAGACCTCTCATGACTAGCTACTGGTAGATTTCAGAGGGTAGCTATGAGGAAGGTGAAATATTTTGATTCTCTGTTCAAAGAATTATCTATTTTTACGTGAGAAAGTTGTCAGTTGAAGGGTGATTGACAGCTTTTGGTTTCTTAGCTACAGGGTTTACTATGCAAGTTTTTGTTGTATAGTAATCCTTGACAAATCCAAATACCCAGGGAGGGGAAAGGTGATCCAGAGAGCTAAAAAATGTAGGAGACATGATGAGCAGGCAGCAAAAAACCATCAGATCATGAAAGAGTCTGGTTCGGTCTTATCTTCTTCTCTGAATTATTTTATACAATTTTACTGGCTTTCTTTTCAGAATCAATCTTAGGCTCTTGAAGTCCAATATTCCATTCTCTGCAACATCTCTCTCTCTCTCTTTTTTTTTTTTTATTGTACTTTTCATGAAGGGTTAGAGAATAAACTAGCTTCTCATTAAATGTTAGTACATGTGTTGTTCTATGACATTGGTTAACAACCCCACGACATGTCAACACTCTCCCTTCTCGACACTTGGATTCCCTATTACCAGCTTTCCTGTTCCCTCCTGCATTTTGGTCCTTGCCCCAGGGCTGGTGCACCCCCTTAGTCTTGTTTTGTTTTATGGGCCTGTCTAATCTTTGGATGAAGGGTAAACCTCAAGAGTGACTTCATTACCGAGCTACAAATGTGTCCAGGGGCCATACTCTCTGTGTTCCTCCAGTCTGTGGCCAGTAAGCCTGCTCCTTTTTTTGTGAGTTAAAATTTTGTTCTACATTTTTCTCCTGCTCTGTCCAGAGCCCTCTATTGTGATCCCAGTCAGAGCAGTCAGTGGTGGTAGCCAGGCACCATCTAGTTGTACTGGACTCAGTCTGGTGGAAGCTGTGGTCTACAACATCCTTTTCAAGTGGACATCCAGCCTCTATGTGAACACATTCCAAAGACAGGGACATCACTGACCCCTGAGGTAATGTTTTCCTTTTGTCTAATTAAAACTATCAATTATGTACATATATAGAAGAATCGTACAAGGAATTCCCGTGTACTAATCATCGAGTTTAAGCAGTTATCAACATTTTGCTACTCTTGTTTCAGCAATCTCCTATCCACACTTTCTTTGCTGTACTATTTTAAATCAAATCCTACCTACCTATCAATTTATTTTACTAATATATATTCCAGTATGTGTATCTAATAGATAAAGACTCCTTCTACTTATCAGTTATCAACCATTTAATTTTAGATAACTCTAATTATAAGAAATTTCTTCCTTGAATATTGTGCTGAAAGCTGAGTTCTGATAACTTTGGCCCATTGGTTCTGGTTCATCTTTTCAGAATAATGTAAAATAAGTTCTCTATCTTTTACAAAACTCTCCTGCAGTCAGCATATATTTTTTTAAAATAATTTTTATTGTGCTTTAAAGTGAAAGTTTACAAATCAAGTCAGCCTCTCACACAAAAACCCATATACACCTTGCTACACACTCCCAATTAAAAAAAAAAATTACTCTCCCCCTAATGAGACAGCCCACTCTCTCCCTCCACTCTCCCTTTTTGTGTCCATTTCATCAGCTTCTAACCCCCTCCACCCTCACATCTCCCTCCCAGGCAGGAGATGCTAACACAGTCTCAAGCGTCCACCTGATCCAAGAAGCTCACTCCTCCCCAGCATCCCTCTCCAACCCATTGTCCAGTCCAATCCATGTCTGAAGAGTTGGCTTCAGGAATGCCTCCTGTCCTGGGCCAACAGAAGGTCTGGAGGCCATGACTACTGGGGCCCTTCTAGCCTAGGTCAGACCACTAAGTCTGGTCTTATGAGAATTTGGGGTCTGCATCCCACTGCTTTCCTGCTCCCTCAGGGGATCTCTGTTGTGTTCCCTGTCAGGGCAGTCATCGGTTGTAGCTGGGCACTGTCTAGTTCTTCTGGTCTCAGGATGATGTAGTCTCTGGTTCATGTGGCCCTTTCTGTCTCTGGGGCTAGTAATTGCCTTGTGTCCTTGGTGTTCTTCATTCTTCTTTGATCCAGGTAGGTTGAGACCAATTGATGCATCTTAGATGGCTGCTTGCTAGCGTTTAAGACCCCAGATGCCACTCTTCAAAGTGGGATCCAGAATGTCTTCTTAATAGATTTTATTATGCCAATTGACTTAGATGTCCCCTGAAACCATGGTCCCCAGACCCCTGCCCCTGCTACACTGGCCTTCGAAGCATTCAGTGTATTCAGGAAACTTCTTTGCTTTTGGTTTAGTCCAACTGTGCTGACCTCCCCTGTATTGTGTGCTGTCTTTCCCTTCACCTAAAGTAGTTCTTATCTACTATCTAATTAGTGAATGCCCCTCTCTTACCCTCCCTCCCTCCCCCCTTTCATAACCACAAAAGAATGTTTTCTACTCGGTTTAAACTATTTCTCAAGTTCTTATAATAGTGGTCTTATACAATATTTGTCCTTTTGCAACTGACTAATTTCACTCAGCATAATGCCTTCCAGATTCCTCCATGTTATGAAATGTTTCACAGATTCCTCACTGTTCTTTATCAATGTGTAGTATTCCATTGTGGGAATAGAACATAATGTATTTATCCATTCATCCATTGATGAGCACCGTGGTTGCTTCCATCTTTTTGCTATTGTAAACAGTGCTGCAGTAAACATGGGCATGCATATATCTGTTCATGTAAAGGCTCTTATTTCGCTAAAATATATTCCAAGGAGTGGGATTGCTGGATCATATGGTAGTTCTATTTCTAGCTTTTTAAGGAAGTGCCAAATCGATTTCCAAAGTGGTTGTACCATTTTACATTCCCAGCAGTCAGCATATTTTTAAATTGCTTGTGTGAATTATGATGTATGCCTTTTCCTCTCTGCCTATCCCCCAACTTTTTGTCATCAAACATATTTTATTTAACCATCAGGCATATGATGAGATTTCTTTACTATCCTAGCTTATTTGAATACATGTCAAATGGCCAAGGTCATTCTTAAAACAAGACACCAGAACGTGGTTCAATACTCTAGCAATCATCTGGCCACTGAAAAGCGCAGGGCTCTTTCCTTTGGTTTGGATACACTTTCAGCATAAATATTTTTAATCAGAAGCATAACACTGTTGCCTCGTATTAAAATTTTATTCAACTGAAACAGCTTAGTATTTTTACATAAATTGTTGTAAAAGTACTTTTTATATGTATGGGATTGATTTTGCTGAATCTAAATGCAGGCTTTACATTTTTATCCCTTCTGAATTTTATCTTATTAGTTTCTACTTGTCTTGATGCTGCCTTCAAAGCAATTAGCCAGTTCTCTTGTTTTTATGCTATATACAAGCTTAACAAGCTTGACTTCTAGTTCTATACATAGTTGATAAACAGGGTAAACTGAGTGGAAATAAGACTAAGCTCTGGAGTCAGACTGCCTGGAGAAGATCTTGGCTCTATTTACTAGCTGTGTATCTTGGGTGGGTGCCCTTTTCTTTCTTACCCCCAATTCTTCCTCTCATTCTAATTCTCCTTTACAATGGAGGTTATAATAATGACTACTTCATAGGGATTTTAGGAGGAATAACTCAATTAGTATATATAAAAAAAAAAAAGTATATATAAAATGTTTAAAATCCCTGGTCCAGAGTAAGTATTCATATGTGCTGGCTATTATTAATTAAATATGTTGAACACAGCCAAGTCAAGGGCAGAACCTGGAGGTCACATGGACCAACATCATTTGGAAAGAGTTACTCAACCAGCCAAGAATTCGCTTATTTTATTATCCAGACCAAATACTTCTATCTTTCACACAAAGCTAGCATACAAAACTTTATTAAAATGTCTTGTTGGTTCAAGGTATATTATTTTTCAGTCTTTTAATTTATTTATTAACTAATTTTTGACTAACCAACATAGTAGCCATATCGAAAAATAAAAAGTCAGTTTAGTATGCCTCGTTCTTGGCGAATTCATACTAACTCCAAATGCTCACAAGTTTCTTTTTTTCTGGGCTCATTACTCTGGTTAATGTGTCCTTGAATTTTCCTAGAAATTTATGTCAAACTTAGTGCTTCTTATCAATGTCCCCTCTCTTTGAAAATCTGATTATACTTATCATATTGGGGCAGAATTAAACACGAATATCTCTCCAGACCCTATTCCTGGGCAGAGCTGCAGCATTCGGGCCATGGGTTAGGGGAATGGATGGCTACTTTGAGAGTTTTGCAGATATGCCCTAAAACCAGTTGATAGAAATCAGTTGGTAAAGACAGTGGAAAGACAGTAGCTTAGCCAAATTCATAAGCCAAAGTTAGAAGTTTCTTTGAAAAGCAATGCTCACCCCAAACTAAAAAAGTGATATCCCAGGACACATGACTTGAAAAAAAGAACAGCAGAGAACACATTGGGAAAAATCTATAGAACACACACAATAAAAAGGATCCAGGCTAGACCAGAAAAGTCAGACTCTTAAAGATTATCACTATTTCCTTTGAGTGGAGGAATTGGACATTGGGACAGAACTCCAATCACATGCTTTGCAGTTTGAAATAAAATTAGGTGTCTGTTTATTTCCACATGATATCTAAAGAACTAGATAACTTTTCACCAATTGTGAGGGATAATTTGTCCTCCATTGTAAATATTGCAATGGTTTAACTTAAAAGAGAGGCCAGATGACGCTCCAGCATTCACTTTGTGGGCACTTGGGGCAATGAGAGGCCTGTAACTGATAATGAAGAGAGAAATTATTTTTCCACAGACAGGTAGAATCAAAGCCAGCTAGAGGGATGTTTGCCTACCTGTTGAGAAAGACATACTCTGCCTATTAAAAGACTATTGACAAAGAAAATAAATGGCGAGCCTGACGTTGTGCTATTCTGTTTCTGGGCTCTTTTCCTCACTGATAAAAACAAATGTAAATCTGGATCTAAAGATACATAACTGTTCTAATGGTAAAATTACATTAGAAGAAATAACAGATCAAAGAAATTGTTATTAAAACTATAGTGTCTGAAAATCTACAATAAAACAACAACAGTATTAGAGCTCTTTGCATTTCATTGAGTTTTGTTGAGGGCGTGGCTTTGGAGAAGAGCAATTCCATTGCATCTCTTGTCTTTCAAGTATATATAGGTCCTAGGGAATCCTTGGAAACTCTATGGGGCAGTTCTACCCTGTCCTATAGAGTCGCTATGAGTCAGAATCGACTCGATGGCACTGGTTCTGGGTTTAGGGAATCTGATTTACCATGACTTTTTTTTTTTTTTCTATCAGTAAATTGGAAATCCTGGTGGCATAGTGGTTAAATGCTACAGCTGCTAACCAAAAGTCAACAGTTCCAATCCACCAGGTGCTCCTTGGAAACTTTACGGGAAGGTTCTACTCTGTCCTATAGGGTCACTATGAGTCGGAATTGACTCAAGGGCGACAGGTTGGTTTTTGGTTTTGGTATCAATAACTTGGAGCCCTGGTGCCACAGTGGTTAAGAGAGCTCCGATGCTAACCAAAAGGTAGGCAGTTGGAATTCACCAGCTGCTCCTTGGAAGCCCTGTGGGGCAGCTCTACTCTGCCCTATAGGGCCACTATATGTTGGAATTGACTCATTGGCAATGGGTTTGGTTTGGTTTATCAGTAATCAAATATCGGTTACTTTCACTAACTTCTTGTAGGGGCAACTCTATATAGTGTGTCCAGAATGAGGTAGCAGTAAGGATTTATTCATTTGTACCCTGACTACAGGATGACAAATGTGGTAACCAAATAATTCACTTAAAAAGTTGAAAATCATTTCAACCCAATATTAATTATTACCATTATAGGAAATTACTGAAATACCAACATTAATCTTTAATTATTTTTATTAAACTTTATTTAGCAGGGATTAATGATCCTTTTAATAATGCTAGCCAATACAGCTATTCTGTATATAATAAGATGCCTATAATGCTTGGAAACCATGGTGGAGTAGTGGTTAAGTGCTACGGCTACTAATCAAAAGGCTGGCAGTTCGAATCTACCAGGCGCCCCTTGGAAACTCTATGGGACAGTTCTACTCTGTCCTATAGGGTCGCTGTGAGTCAGAATTGACTTGATGGTTTTTTTATACAATACTTACTTTTTTAGTAAAAGAATACCCATTTTCAATTAACTTTTATAGTACCTTAAATTTAAGGAATTCTTCACGTATTGATATAGCTAAATGAATTGCAACCCATACTTGGTGCTTAGGACAAAGTTCTGGTGTAGAGTGAGCAAACCAGGTAAGCAGTACCTTTTATTGAATTAACACTGCTTATTCTAAAAAATAAAAAATAAAAAAAAAATTTTTTATTCTAGTTGCTATACAGTTTAATGACAACTCCTGTATTCTAATACGTGTCTCATTTTCCATGATTTAAAAAATTATCTCCCGACATTCTGTAATTCTGATTTTCAGTACCCTATATTATTTGATGTTATTTGACTCATTGGAATCCAAGGACTTGAGCTTTGTTATTACTCCTCAAATGTAATAAGTAGAAAAAGCGTTGGACTAGGAGTCAGGAGACCAGAGTTCTATCCAAACATTGCCATTGATTTACTTGTGACTTTGAGCAAGACACTTAATCCCATTGGTTCCTTATCTGTAAACCAGAACATGGGATTGTATGATTTTTTTGAGACTTCTATTTTAGCTTTTGGTTTCCCCTTAACTGTATTTATTCTATCCTTTCCAGTTTGACAATTATTCTTCTTGATGGTATAAAAGGAATCAAAATAGTTGAATATTTCTATTTGATGTCTGTCATCAGTTAATGTTACACCATCTACTGTAATATTTAGGCCAAGCTCCACTTATTTTTTCTCCTTTGCTCTAAGCCTGGCTTTAAAAAAAGATCTTCTTAATGACCTCACTGATAGGGTTTATGGAATCAGACAGGACTGGGGCTTGAATCCCAGTTCTGCCATATGCTAGTTGTCTGACATGGGCAAGGCTATCAAATTCTCTAACATTCAGTTTCCTTATTTATTAAACTGGAATGAGATTACTACCTATGCCATATGATTATTGTGGGGGTTACATGAAAAAACATGAAAAGTGCTCAGCAGGACATCTGGCACAAAGAAAGCCCTTGAGAAATGTTACTTGTTTTTCTTTTTTAATTTTGTTGTTGTTGTTGCCACCATTATCATCATGGTCACCAAGTTGTCATTTTTACTACGGACTTTTATTTTTGAAACGCTATTACTGATCTTTCCTCACTTCTTTCTATTAAAAAGCAGTAACAGCAATACCTTATACCTATAGATGATTTCACAGATTATAAAGTATTTTTATACATCTTATCTGTTGTCTACAATAATGCTCTGAGTTGAGGAAGATTATTTCCACATTACAGACAAGATAGCCTCAGAGAGGTCGAGTAACTTATTCAAAGGACTCACGCTGCTGGCTTGTGACCTCTACCCCCTAACCTCATAGTGCCTAGCTAGGGAAATGATTGACATAACCCAGGGAGTGGCAGGATGGTGATAAGCAGCATTAGCAGATTTTGTGACAGAGGTTTCTGCAATAAACATTAGCACGGGAAAGGTCAAGTTTATTCAAAGAAAACTTTATGTACATTTGAGAGAACATGATGGTATTTTATTGAAGAATCTAAATTACTTGAAATAGAAACAGTATGTTTTCCCCCTTTCTATACGTTGACTCAGAAGAAGCTCTGGTGGTGCAATGGTTAAGTGCTCGTCTGCCAACCATTGGTTCAGTGGTTCAAATCCACCCAGTGGCTCGATGGGAGAAAAAGACTTGCCAGTCTGCTCCCGTAAAGATTATAACCTAGAAAACCCCATGGGCAGTTCTACTCATATTGGATCACTATGTGTCAAAATCAACTCAATGGCACCTAAAAACAATAATACACTGGCTCACAAATAAGATTTCTTCTCAAAATTTATTTTTAATTTAAATGTCATAAGTATGATACGTCTAAAAATGACAATGTCTGATGTGGTTTTCAAGGCAGTTCGGAAGTGTTCCTCAGGTGGGAGTTAGGAGGTAGTGAGGACATGGAAAATGTCTCTGATTGTGACTAGATACATTTTCTGGAGAACAGAGACTGGGATAAAAAGTCACAGTCTGATTAATCTGTTGTACTTCCCTGCTTATTTGTCTTCCTCAACCCAAGAGGAAAATAGCTGCTCTTGTCCTCTAGGGACACTTCTATGAGAAAGTTTCCACCAGTTTGAAGAAAAATGGAAAAAGGGCAATGTAGTGAGATTTTCATAACACTAATTATAGCCTTTGGTTTCTAACAGTTCCGAGTTTACAACTTTTTGTTGTTTAAAAATGTCCTTTTCTGAAAAGATAGCAATAGTAGAAGGTAGTTGATTTTCTTCTTCTTAGCACGCTAGCTGGGTCAAGTAAAACGTTGGTAAATATACATTAGCTTCCAACATTCTTTTTAAATGTTGCTGGTTCGTGGAATCCAAAGTCTGAGGTCCAAGACATACACAGTAGAGACACATCTATGGCTGGAATTATCCAGGTGGTGCCACAAAGCCCGTGCGCATGTGCTTTAGCTGGCACCCCTCTGCTGGAGGAGCTCTGGTGGCCCAGTGGTTAAGAGCTCGGCTGCCAGCCATAAAGGTCAGCGGTTCGAATCTACCAGCCACTCTCTGAAAGCCCTATGGGGGCAGTTCTACTCTGTCCTCTAGGGTCCCTGTGAGTCAGAATCAACTCAATGGCAATGGATTTTTTTTTTTTTTTTAGTTTTTGTTTCCCTGGTCTGCAAGCTCTGAAGAAATATCTCTATGAGTGAGTGAATACTTTATAGCCAAATTCCTCCTGAAAAGCTGTCCAAGAGGCTTTGAAATGTTTTTCTTTGACTGAGGCTTCCATTTTCTCTTCTAAAAAATAAGCCAGACAGGCAGGATTCAAATAAGACATGAAATTGGTCATTATTGGCTGATTCAGGAATAAAGCCACAAAGCAGAATCTGCTAGGTGGAAAATATTCTAAGACTAGGAATGAGAGAATATTAGTATAAGGCAAGGCTTAACTAGCTGAGGAAGTTTCTCCATGCTCGCAGCTGATAAACTGCTTTTGTAACTAGACGAAATTTTGGTTCCAGTGAGGACTCCATCACCCCAGACACTTTCAGGCAGACTGCCATATGGGTGTGCAGATAGCATTCAGCCAGAACTCATGCACGTACCCAAATTATAAGAATTTTCCCAACAGTCACTGAGTCATCGGCCATTAGGGAATAATTTGATTATAAGTTACCCTTAATAACACAATCACCACTTCAATTACATATTTATTTCAGACTTGAAGACAAAAATCAGGGTAGCAAAAATTGTCTGAAAAGGACATTAAGGGGTCATCTTTTCCATTTCCTTATGGGAATTGCAGCTATGCAGGCCTAAATCTCTAATAACATCAATTCTACTTCAAAAATTGACAGAATGAAGAATTGGATGTTCTCTTTTTTTATTAACACCTTCATTATCAACTAACTTTTACATTCTGGAACTGATTTTAGGGGATCAGTTCTATATCTCCAGCTGTAATTCGGCCCCTTTTCACTATTGAAGGAGGAGAAGATAGGCTTGCTTTTCTCTTACTAACTGGGACTGAGAAGGATGAGGTGGAGAGAAGGTTTAGGCATTCCCAAAGGAAGGCGAACTGACTTCTCATCTATCCCACTCTATTCCCCATGGTAGGAATGTGCACCTCCCACCCCATCTTCTAATATTAAAACCAAGCAGTACTCCAAGGCTTCAGACAAAAGGCCTATTAGGCATGCCTGTGATTAAAGTTGATTAGCTAGAAGTCATTGGGAGTTTTGAGTCCAAGATCAGTGGTGAATCAGACCCAATTTGCATAAACTACAAGGCATTTCATTAAGGCTGATCATTCCCCTCTGTCCTTTGGTAATAAATCATCCTTCTGTGGGGCTCATTTAAGGAGTCCTGGTGGTGCGGTGGCTAAGGCGCTGACTGAGAAGCAAAAGGTCGGTCGAAACAACCAGCAGTTCCTCAGGAGAAATATGCGGCAGTCTGCTTCCACAGACATTCACAGCCTTGGAAACCCCACCGGGGTCACTAGGAGTCAGAGCTGACTTGATGGCAGTAGGTTTTAGTTTTTGGTTCGGGTGCTACAGTGGAGCCCTGGTGGCGCAGTGGTTAAGAGCTCAGCTGCCAATCAAAATGTCGGCAGTTTGAATCCCCTAGCAGCTCCTTAGAAATCCTATGGGGCAGTTCTACTCTGTCCTACAGGTTTGCTATGACTCAGATTTGACTTGACGGTAATGGGTTTGGTTTTGGTTGGTTGATGGTGCAGTGGTTAAGGTCTAGGCTGCTAACTTAAAGATCGGTTGTTAAAACTCACTAGCTGCTGTGCAGGAGAAAGATGTGGCAGTCTGCCTCCATGAAGATTACAGCCTTGGAAACCCTATGGGGCAGCTCTACTCTGTCCTGTAGAGTCGCTATGAGTCGGAATTGACTGGATGGCAACAGGTTGATGGGGCTTATCTGGGTAGAACTTGAGGATTTTGCAGAATTCTCCAACACTGTTAGGATCGGTTTAGCTATGCTCTTTGGCCTCTTTTCCTGGGGCAGTCAGTACCCCTTGGGAGCCCTGCCTCAGTGCTGCATCCTTGAAAAACCTTGTTAGAAATTTAAGCTATGGTTTATTATTAGGGCCCATGTGCTAGGAGCCAAGAACCATGCAATAATAAAGTATGCATTTTTTAAGACACTGCTAACTGATAAAGTGTTCAGGCTATGTAGTGCATAGTGTTAACTGATTATTAAATATTTTATATATATTTCTTGAGAATGAGTCTACTTAAATCCAGGAAAATTTACCGTGTTTAACCTTCCAGGCCACCACGCATCTGTCGGTTTGTCCTGCTGTGGTGGCTTTCATATTGCTGTGATACTAGAAGCTTTGCCACCAGTATTTCAAATACTGACAGGGCCACCTTTTGCGGACATGTTTCAACACAGCTTCCAGACTAAGAAGAATAGGAAACAGAACCTGGCAGCCTATTTCTGAAAAAACTGGCCAGCGAAAACTTTATGAATATCAGCAGAACACTGTCTGATAATAGTGCTGGGCGATGAACCCCTCATGTTGGAAGGCACTCAAAATACAACTGGGAAAGATCGGCCTACTCAAAGTAGAGTCAATTTTAATGATGTGCGTGCAGTCAAGCTTTTGGGACCTTCATTTCCTGATGTGGCATGACTCAAAATGAGAAGAAACAGCTGCAAACATCCATTAAGAATCAGAACCTGGAATGTACTAACTATGAATGTAGGAAAATTGGAAAACATCAAAAATGAAATGGAATGCATAAACATTTTATATTCTAGGCATTACTGAGCTGAAATGGGTTGAATCAGACAATCAGACAAATTAAGAAGGAATGGCATTGTGTTCATCGTCAAAAAGAACATTTCAAGATCTATCCTGAAGTACAACGCTGTCAGTAACAGGGTAATATCCATGTGCCTACAAGGAAGACCAGTTAATATGACTATTATTCAAATTTACCCACCAAATGCTAATGACAAAGCTGAAGACATTGAAGATTTTTACCAATTTCTGCAGTCTGAAATTGATCAAACATGCAATCAAGAAGCATTGATAATTACTGGTGACTGGAACGCAAACATTGGAAATGAAGAAGGATTGGTAGTTGCTGATGTCAGAGGGATCTTGGCTGAAAGCAAAGAGTACCAGAAAGATGTGTACTTGCGTTTTATTGACTATGCAAAGGCATTCGATTGTGTGTATTATAACAAATAATGGAAATTCCAGAACACTTAACTGTGCTCATGTGGAGCCTGTACATAGACTAAGAGGCAGTCATTCGAACAGAAAAAATGAATACTGCATGTTTTAAAATCAAGGGAGTTTTGCATCAGGGTTGCATCCTTTCATCATATTTACTCAATCTGTATGCTGAGCAAATAACCTGAGAAGCTGGCCTATATGAAGAAGAATGTGGCATGTGGATTAGCGGAAGATTCATTAACAATCTGCAATATGCAGATGACAGAAGGACATATTGCACTGGGCAAATCTGCTGCAATGTTTAAAATGTTAAAAACCAAAGATGTCTCTTTGAGGACTAAGGTGTGCCTCACCCAAGCCGTGATATTTTTAATCATCACATATGCATGTGAGAGCTGGGCAGTGAAATAGGTCGACTGAAGAAGAATTAATGCCTTTGAATTATGGCTTTGGGGAAGAATATCCATACCATGGACTTCCATAAGATCGAACAATTCTGACTTGGAAGAAATACAGCAGAGTGGTCCTTTGAAGTGAAGATGGGAAGACTTTGTCTCACATACCTTGGACGTATTATCAGGAGTTACCAGTCCCTGGAGAAGAGTATCATGCTTGGCAAAGTAGAGGGTCAGAGAAAAAGAGGAAGACCCTCAAAGAGATGGATTGACACAGTAGCTACAACAATGGGCTCAAACATAACAACAATTGTGAGGATGGTGCAGGACTGAGTTTGTGTTTCGTTCTGTTGCACAAGGGGTCCCTATGAGTCAGAACCAACTCAAAGGCACCTAACAACAACAGCCTTCCAGAAAGGAGCCCTGGTGGTGCAATGGTTAAGTGCTTGGGTGCTAACAAAAAAGTTGGTGGCTTGAACCCACTCAGCAGCTCTACGGAAGAAAAGACCTGGCGATCTGCTCCCCTAGAGATTACAGCCTAGGGAACCCTATGGGACAGTTCTATTCTGTCATACTGGATTTCTGAGCTGAAAATCTACTCGAAGGCTCCTAGCAACAGCAATAACCTTCTAGAGCTCTTGTGTGAATTATTCTTTCTTTGCCATCATTTGTGAGAATCATAAGATGATGAGATACTCCTTGTTTTGTCCCAAAGGGTTGTCCTTTTTTGTTTCCTGTCACTTGCACACTCAGTTCCCTGTGCCTAGAAGACCCTTCTCACCACCTCCCATAACCCCTTCTGCTTGTACCTGTTAAAGCATTTATCATTATGCAATATAATTTTTTTTTTTTGTACTTACTTGCCTTTTCTATGGAGCCCTGGTGGCACAGTAGTTAAGAGCTTGGCTGCTAACCAAAAGTCAGCAGTTCAAATCTACCGTCTGTTCCTTGGAAATCCTACTCTGTCTTATAGTGTTGCTATGAGTTGGAATCAATTTGAGAGCAGCGGGTTTGGTTTTGGTTTGGGTGCCTTTTCTACTCTTTGAAAGCAGGGATTCCATGGCTAGCACATATACTAGTTGCCATCAAGTTGATTCTGACTCATGAAGACCTCGAGTGTGTCAGAGTAGAACTGTGCTCCATGAGGTTTTCAATTGCTGATTTTTTGGAAGTAGATTGCCAGGCCTTTCTTCCAGGGCACCTCTGGATGGACTCAAACCTCCATCCTTCTATTAGCACCCCAGCATGTTAACCATCTGCAGATAATAAATATGTATTGAATAAAATATGAATTACAGGATGGTGGCTATTAGTTAAATTGCAAAGATTGAAAAATTTTTGTAGGTTGTTGATTAAAAGAAATCTGTTGAATCCACATTTGAACCTTAATGTAGTCCAGGAGCTGTGCAAGATGCTAGGGGAAGGGAAATAATGAAACATAGCTCAGTCTTGCTAGTAGCTTACAATTTGATACAAGAAGACAGAGAATGGAGTAAATGCTAAGAAATTTGTGGTGGAGGACCAAAATAAGAATCACTTCGGACTTGGGACATTAGTTAGGAAATGAAGTAGCATTAGAAACTGGGCCTTAATAGATGAATTTTTTTGAGACACGACCAGGTTTAAATTATGGGAAAGGATGCAGCTGGAAATGGGGTAAGAGGAGTAATTTTAGTCCAGCACCTGGAGTTGCTTTGAAGTACCAAAGAGTATTGTGGCAGTTTCCATCTGGAATATCACTAAAATGGACACTGGTGTTACACCTGGTAAAGGGTGACGAGCGTGGTGGTAGAACTGAAGAGAGCTAAGATGTATAGACAGAATGGAGGGAGACCATAGAAATCGCTTGAGAACATTACATAACAGGGTAATATTGAGTGGGGTGGAGTCCATCTGTGGGAAAATGAGATGAAGGAAAGGAATGAAGAAGGGAGAGCTGGATATGAGGAACCAGATTTTAACTACCTATTTGGGAATTTATCGGGCAGAGTCTGAAATGTGAACCTCAGCTGTCAACCCATACTGGTTAGGTAGGAATCTTTTTATTTTTATTTATTTTAAGAGGCATTTAACTTAGTCTTATCAGGCTCTCCTTTTATAGGGAAATTTATCTCTTAGAAAATAAAAAGATGACAAAAATAATTTTACCTAATTGAAAACAGATAAGTGAACTCTAAAGCTTGTGAAGAGTAACTCCAAAGTTCGTTAGGAATTGAGCACTTCATTTTGTTTGTTTAGATAAAGACAATTTTTATTTACATATTACATCATTTAAAAATATGTCACAAATCTCTTAGCAAATTTGGATAAAAAAAGTGTAGGCCTTACCCCATATCTCAGTGAAAAAAATACTGGAATACTGTACCACGTGGATTAAAGAATTAGAGCTCTTCCTGACCCCTGAGAACAAGTTAGGTCTCCCCATTATAGGTTATCATTGCACACTATAGTATTTCTTTGACTTAATATTATTGTTAGTAAATATTTGTGAGTTTATTCATTTCTTTTAATCTGGAATCCCTTCCCCATCCTCATACTCATGTCCACACTAGCAGGGACAATGTCAGTGCTCAGTACAGTGCCTGGGATACAATAGGTGCTCAATATTGTGTGAATAAATGAAATTAAAAATAGGAGTGCTAAAGGAAAGCGTAAGATGATATATTTATAACCTTAAAATGGAGAAAATGTTTACACACATGACAGAAGATCAAGAAACAGTATTGACAGACATACCTACAGGCAATAAAAAAGTTCCATACGTCAAAAGAATCAAAAGCAACAGGCTGGAGGAAAATATTTAAAATATTTTTGGACAGATTAAATATTCTTAAAATATAAATATTTTTTCTATAAATCCTGGGAAAAGGGATGAACCAGGGAATTCATAGAGGGACAAATGGCAAAAAGCGACTCAACTTCACTATTAACAAATATTAAAGCATTAAGAATCTTTATATCCAATTTAGAGGGGAGGATGTGGAAAAATGGATGCCCATTTATTGTATTGGTGCTTATTGAAATTGGATTGATGGTTTTGAAGGACAGCTTGGCAGAATTAAAAGTGCACATTCTTTCAAATAACAGACTTCTAGGAACCTCTTTTATGGAAATAAAGATGGATAAAGATGTACTTTGCAGTTTTTTTTTTTGGATAACAGAAAAACTAGAGGTAATTTACATATCCATAATAGGGAAATGGTTACGTGTTGGTGCTTTTATATGACAGAATACAACGCAGCTATTAAAAGAATAGAAACCCTGGTGGCCTAGTGGTTAAGTGCTGTGGCTGCTAACCAGAAGGTCAGCAGTTTGAATCCGCCACGTGCACCTTGGAAACTCTATGGGGCAGTTCTACTCTGCCCTATAGGGTTGCTATGAGTTGGAATCAACTGACGGCAGCGGGGTTTTTTGGGTTATTGAAAGAATGGGGATGAGTTCTATATATTGGCATAAAAAGATGTCCATGTTTGCTATAATGTCATTACTGAAGAAAAGCAGGCTGAAAAATATTCACAGGATGATCCCATTTTTGTATTCATTATATATTCATATTAAATATATACATGAATACTTATCATATATATGTTCATAGAAAAAGTCAAAAAGTATAAATTACAGGGTTGGGATTTGGAGTATAAAGGTAGGGCTTTCAATTTTATCTTTATATATTATTGCATTTCATTTTGTTAGAATGCATCTATATTAGTTCTGTAAATCAAAAACCGAATAAAAAACTTTAAAAACTGTGAGATTAGAGATTCCAGTTATTAATTATTTTTAATTACAATACTTACTGAAGAGCACTTATTAACAAGGGTCAGAACCAATAAGCTCTGAGCTGTAGGCATCAGAAAGTCTTTTCCGTAGGCTCTTGTCTGGGGCTGCCTCACCTTTACAATTTGCAGCGCCCAACTGGACTGGTGTAAGACAGGAGCACTGGATGATTGTGATGCTGCCACGGGTTTAGAGAACGTAACAATCCTTTAGCTCACCTCTCCTCTAGCCTTACACCTGAATCCATCTTACTTGCAGGGCTCCAGGTCTGGGATGAGGCCGCTTTAAGTTCCCCTGCTAAGTCTGTAGCTTTGCTTTTGGTACTACGAGCTTTTGTCTGTTGTTAATAGCAAGAGAGTTTAGGGACACATTTCCTTCCCTTATTTCTTGAAATTTAATTCTCAAATGCTATTCACTGCCTGCTGTTTGCAAGGGATTGAGCATATCCAAATGTTTTTTTTAAAAATGATATTAGGTCTTAATGTTTAGCAAGCATGAGATCTGGAGATGAATGTACTCAATGGCACTGAATTGTATGTGTAAAAGAATGTTATTAGCGAATGTTGTGTTATATAATTTCTGCCACATACACAAAAAGAAGATCCACAAAACGTTTGTGAACCAGGGCAGAAGGAAAGAGTACAGTCAGCAGTATGCCATGTAACCAAAACTGTCCCTTTCCTACTGGTGAATTTCTTCCAAGAACCTGGGTTCTTGAATTTATCATCATTTAAATCACAGTCTTTCAGATGGACAATTCATTGGTATCAGTGTACTACTTAGCTTTTCCCCAAACTTCAAATCAATTATCAATTATTCAAATCAACTGTTGATGTTGTTTGCACAGACTATCCTTTGTATAATGCAAATTTTTGTTCCTTTCTTCAATGGGCAAAGATGCTACATGGAGAGAGGAGAAAAATGCAAGAGGAATTCTGAATCTAATTCATGGGTGTTGTACTTTTTTTCTTTTATGTAGAATTTGTGTCAGAGTCAGAAGTACTAGCTAAGTTGAGAAATTTACCAGCTAAAAGAAAATGGTTTTATGTGGCAAACCTACTGCCCCAGAAAACAAGTAATTAAAGAGTCTTTTAAAAGAGCAGTTGTAAAACTGACATTCCGTGGGAGGTCTTGTGTCATTACTGTTATTTTTAGTGAGGACCCTGTCTGGTCACTGTTCTGAGAACTGGGATCCACTGGCAGAAGGAGCAAGGGAGAAACACAGCCTGGAGAGGAATAAAAAGCCTTCTCTCAAGTTCAAGACCTCAGGGCAAATGACAGACACTGATCCCCTATTGGCTGCTGTTTTCATGGGCAGGGAATTACATTGAAGAACAAGATGTTTCTTTGGCTGAGCAAAGTTGGGGAAAAGCTTCTACTGAGGGACAAGTGAATCTTCCTCTAGATTCTTAAACAATGGCTGTTCTGGAATCCCACATTTTCTCTAATTTGCCCAAATGTGAACTGCGACTAGATGTAGTAGCCATTTATTGGTGTTAATAACAAAGTTTTCTTAATCAAATGGACATTAGGTTGTTAGTATAAATTTTACATTACAGTTTTTTAAATATCCTACTTTGCTTAGAAGGGAAATGTCACTATCTCCATAATGTTGATGAAGAAATAAATAAGATGGCTCACATCTTTTCCCTTCATAAGCATGGCGATGCTACTACCTCACAGAAATGAAGCTCCAGCCCAAGGTTGGTGAGAGAAGGAAACAGTGAAGCCAGCTAAATTCAAATGGGTTTCCTATCTTTCCTCACACAACCCTTCTCAACTGGTTTGGCTCAAGCGTTTTCTCGTCCCTGGAGTTTCCTAAACTTGAATGAATCTTTCTCTTTACTCCAGACATCCCTCAGAGATTGTCCATTTTGCTACTCCCTTTCACAGCAAAACTTTTTGAGTAACTGTCTTCTTTTTCTCACTTCATTTGCCTCCATAACAGACTCTATCTATTCAGGCTTTTGTCCTCACCACGCCACAGAAATCACCCTAATCAAGATCACTCATGACTCCCATACTGCCAGATTCAAAGGTCATCTCTATGTTCTTCCTTCACCTCTCTGCAGCACTGGCCCTTCTGTCCTTCTTGAAACATGTTTAATTTAGGCTTCTGTTGAATAGGGTTTTTCTCCTATCTCATTGTCTATTCCGTCTCGGGTGCCTTTGCTGCTACCTGCTCTGCTTAACCTTGGAAATTAGAGTGACCAAGGGCTCAATCCTGCTCCCTGTTTACATCGTCTGTATAAGTAACATTATCAGGGCTATAGTCTTAAATACTACCCTTATGCTTCACACATCTACATCTACAGCCCTGCCTTTTGCCCTGAAATCCACACTTGTATATCCATCTGCCTCCTTTGTCCTTCTGCTAATTTCCCCTGTGTTTGGAATGTTATCCCTGAATTTTTCACACTGGTTCCTTCTTGTTATTTAGACCTCAACTTATATGTTGTCTCTCAGAAAAGACCGTCCCTAGAAATCTTTATCTATCTATCTATCTATCTGTCTATCTGTCTATCTGTCTATCTGTCTATCTGTCTATCTGTCTATCTGTCTATCTGTCTATCTGTCTATCTGTCTATCTGTCTATCTGTCTATCTGTCTGTCTGTCTGTCTGTCTGTCTGTCTGTCTACTTGTCTATCTGTCTGTTTCTGTCCGTCTTTCTGTCTGTCTACTTATCTATCTATCATCTATCTACCTTGAAGCATTTAAGCACTTATTGATGAAGATCAAAGACTACAGCCTTCAGTATGGATTACATTTCAACACAAAGAAAACAAAAATTCTCACAACTGGACCAATAAGCAACATCATGATAAATGGAGAAAAGATTGAAGTTGTCAGGAATTTCATTTTACTTGGATTCAAAATCAACGCCCATGGAAGCAGCAGTCAGGAGATCGAACCACACATTGCATCAGGTAAATCTGCTGCAAAAGGCCTTTTTAAAGTGTTAGAAAACAAAGATGTTACTTTAAGGTGCGCCTGACTCAAGCCATGATGTTTTCAATCACCTCATATGCATGCAAAAGTTGAACACTGAACAAGGAAGACCAAGAAGAATTGACGCCTTTGAATTATGGCGCTGGCAAAGAATATTGAATATAAAGAATGAACAGATCTGCCTTGGAAGAAGTACAGCCAGAATGCTCCTGGATGCAAGGATGCCCGGACTTTGTCTCATATACTTTGGACATGAGGTCAGGAGGGACCAGTCCCTGAAGAAGGACATCACGCTTGATAAAGTAGAGAGTCAATGAAAAATAGGAAGACCCTCAATGCGATGGATTGAAACTGTAGCTGCAACGATGGGCTTAAACATAACGATTGTGAGGATGGCCCAGGACTTGGCAGGGTTTTGTTCTGTTGTACATAGGGTCAGTATGAGTCAGAGGAGACTCGATGGTACCTACCAGCAATAATAACAACTTCTATCCAGCTATCTATCATCAGCCACATCAATATGAATTATATGCATAATATGTGCCAATATGAGATTTTTATTTACTTATTTTTTTTTTCCTTAACTATATTTCCTCGAGATTCAGAGTACCTGCCAGAATAAGAGCTCAATAAATATTTCTTAAATGGCTTGAATGAAAGAGTATCACTTAAAGTTCACAAATTAGCATTTAAGTTTCTATTGCCATATTATTGCCATACTATTATTCCTGAAGAAGCCTGGATATGTATAGATTTTATATCCCTTAAAGGGAGTAGTTGGGTCCAAACAGTGCTTGATGAGTGTTCCAACTTTTAGGCAGAAACACCACGTGGCCACAAAAGAGATGGGGTTTTGCAATTAAAGCAACCAGCTGCGTATCATACTGTCCTGTGCACTCAGCCGCCATTCCTGCATTAGTCCCTATCCCCGCCAGCCACCTTCTTCTTTTGACATTTCTATCTTTCCTATGCAGCCCGGATCTCTCACTCCCTCTGCCTGAAGTTTCCAATAAGGATGACTAGCTTTCAGTCCTTTGATTGCTCCCTTTTGGGGGTGAGTGGAGCTAGAGGCCACTAAAATTGCAGAATCAGTATCTTATGCTTGTTCTTCTTGGTATCTGTCTTTATTTCTCCTTAATTTTGAAGAATAATTTTGCTGGATATACAATTCTAGATTGTTTTTTTAGTGCTTTAGATATATCACTTCAGTGTCTTTTTCCTTGCATGATGTCTGATGAGAAGTCTGCTGTAATTCTTATCCTTGCTCTTCTATAAATAAGGTGTTCCCCACCCGCTTCAGCTCCCTTTAAGAATTTCTCTGTCTTTGATTTTCTGCAACTTAAATGTGATATGCCTAAAGTTTAAATGTGGTATGGATTTTTTTTTTTAGTATTTATCCGGCTTGGTGTTCTCTGAGCTTCCTAAATCTGTGCTTTGGTATCTGTCATTAATTTTGGACAATTCTTGGCCATTATTACTTCAAATATTTCTTTTGTTCTATTGTCTCTTCTCCTTCTGCTATTTTAATTGGCATAGGCTATACCTTTTGAAATTGTCCCACAGTTCTTAGATGTTTTGCTCTTTTTTTTTCTTTCTTTCTTTTTTCTTTTTGTTTTCCAGTTTGGAAAGTTTTTATTGACCTGTCTTCAAGCTCACTGCTTCTTTCCTCAGCCATGTTCAATCTATTGATGAGCCCATAATAGGTTGTCTTCATTTCTGTTACAATGTTTTTTGAATTCTAGTGTTTCTTTATGATTCTTTCTTAGAGGTTCCACCTCTCTGCTTACATTACCCATCTATTCTTGATTGGTGTCTATTTTTTCCATTAGAGCCTTTAACATAGTAATCATAAAACAAAACAACAACAAAAAAAACGAAACCTGTTGCTGTTGAGTCAATTCCAACTCATAGTGACCCTACAGGACAGAGTAGAACTGCACCATAGGGTTTCCAAGGAGCAGCTGGTAGATTTGAACTGCTGACCTTTTGGTTAGCAGCTAAATGCTTAACTACTGTGCCACCTGGGCTCCATAGTAATCATAGTTATCCAGTCTGACAATTCCAGCATCTGTGTCATATCTGGGTCTGGTTATGATGTTGCTTTTTCTCTTCAGAATGTGTTTTTTTCTTGCCCTTTAGCATTCTTTGTTATTTTGCTGTTGTTGTTGAAAGCTGGACGTGATGTATTGGATGACAGGAACTGAGGTACATAGGCCTTCGGTGTAAGATTTTCTGTCAATTTGGCTAGTAGGTGAACTATGTTTAATGTTTCCTGCAGCTGTAGGTGCCGGAGGTTTCAGTTCCTCTAGTGTCCTTGTTTTATCTCCCTTGCTGTCTTTCCTAAAATTTCTTCTTAAATAGATTCTGAGCCTTGCTGCTCTTCCAGCTGTAACCTACTGTTATTATACTGGAACCCTGTTGGTGTGGTGGTAAGGCATGAGGGAGGGAAAGCATTTTATAATCTTGTGATTAAATCTCTGTCTTTTGGTGGGCCTGTGTTACTGGACTGTGACCTTCACAAGTGTTTCTTAGCTTTTTCTGCCTTCCTTAGGTGAGATGAAGGTTACGGGGGGCTGGAATGGGAGAAATGCCCTCCTCCAGGTAATACATTGTTGTTGTTAGGTGTTCTCCAGTGGATTTCGAACTTCTGGTAAAGTATCCTTCCCTGGAGAGTAGGCTTTTGTTATGGAGAACACGTGGGCCTATTTCACAATGGTTACTCTTCCTCTTCCCCTGCCTAGCTTGGAGGGGATCTTATCCTGATCTTCACCATAAGAAAATGGTAGATAAAACCTGGAGGTAAAACTCATAAAAGTGTGAGTAGCCCCTAAAGCTGTGACTCCTAGGATTTTCTCACTCTCAAACTAGTTGACACTCAGCCTCCAGCAATTTGCCAAAATTACTATTTGTTTCTACCAGAGACTTCTGTTCCAGGCAAGCAGATCTTAGCTGTGTGCCTTTGGATGTGCCTGGCTCTCCAAGTTACAGTATGGTGGCTTGCTCTCTTACCACGGCTCTCTGATGGTTTCAGGAAAAGTCGTTAAATTTTGGTTTTCTCAGCATTTTCTTGTCATAAGGATGGGCACAATGACTTCCAGTTTTTTTATACATTGTACGCTGTCATGGATTGAATTATGTCCCCCCCCAAAATATGTGTCAACTTGGCTAGGCCATGATTCCCAGTATTGTGTGATTGTCCACCATTTTGTCATTTGTCGTATGTCCTACCTCTGTGATATTAATGAGGCAGGATTAGAGGCAGTTATGTTAATGAGGCAGGACTCAAAATGTTACCAGGCAGAAACCCCAGGTTCTTGCTCAGCATGACTCATATTGGCCAATAAATGAGAAACGGAGGTGGGAAAACAAGAAAGGCACCTTTATTTCATTGTACAAGAAAAAGGAGTTAGTAGGAGCTGCTGCTACCAAGGCTGCTTCCCAAGGACAGGCAAGTTAACTTTGAAGGGGTTTACAAGTAGGGAGTTCATAAAAGTTATGTCAGCAACATTCTTAATCATACTACGCAGGCAAAATGGGGTTTATATATAAACCCCAAGCAAAAGCAGGATTCAAATGCAAAGCTGGTGGGGGGCAGGAGGAGGCAGAAAGCCCAGTAAAGGAAACAGGATTCTTAATACAACACTGTGAGGGAGGAAGCCTAGTGATGGAAACAGGATTTTTAACATAGCACTATGGGGGCTCTGTCTCACTCCACCCATTTCTTTTTGGACATTGGTCATTCACGACCAGCGACAATTTTGAACTATAGCCCAGCTCAAAATTGTTTGGTATATTTTTGGGGAGGGCCAAATATTGGACCTAGGCCTTTCATTGTGGTACTGACCTCTTGTTGGTTTCTAACTGACTATGTACTGAAATATTAAAAGAAAAAGCCTGGCTTTTATGCCCTGCTTACGTGAATGTTTTCTTAAAAGTTTTTTGTTTTTTTCAGTTTGTCTTAGCTATTGGCTTTATACCTCAGGGCCCCATTGATGTGTCTTTATGAGTCTTTGTGAGTCCAGCTCCACCTAGGTCACATTCTTTATGCTCAAGGACAGAGAATAATGGCTCCAATATTATCTCCTAAATCATTCTTTCCTTTTGATTGGCTATTGGAGATAACACCTTGATGATTAATACCTGGACTTAGTCAAGCTCTTACATGGCAGCCATGGCAGGCTCTTTAAACTCATGGTGCTGGTTTTCCACCAGATAACCATCTGGTTTTTCACCAGGATCTTAAGTAAGAGCGATGTTCTCATCAATCGCATTGCTGAAGTGAGCAGATTCAATGTACATCGACATTTTAGCCCGAGACCTTCTTTTGCCTTTTAGGTGTATAAGACAATGGAAGATAAATTTTACTATGCCTAATACTATCAGGATGCAGACAAAGAATATTACTATCCCTTGTAGTGGTGATCTAGCCCATGTACTCATTCCTGATGGTAACCAACCAAATAAATCTGGTGTTTGTAAGGGTGTTACACTGTGTAACCGAGTAACTTGCTCTCTAATTCTACATATATCCTGCTTTACTTCTTCCCTGTTATTTATCCAAATGCAACAAGAGGTATTTGATACAGCACAGACTACACTTTCTTGGCCTAATAAAAAAATCTAAGGCTACTTTGTTATCTCATGTCACCTTGGCTAATGAGCTCAAAGATTACTGTTGTGTTTTTATCCCTCTGACGACTTCATCTGCTATTTGTCCCATAGTGATTGACGAATTTCTTAAAGATTTTTCCAATTCAACTATACCATAACTAGGAATTAAAGCTACCAACCATACCCTGAGTGTCGGACCAATGGGTTTCTTTTTGTCTCTTTGTTTAATAATGTGTGACAATTTAACATTACGCTTTCAATATTTACTAGCATCATTACTGTGAATATCTAAAGGGAATCTTAAAATTCTCGAAGTGTGTTGCCCATACATTCACCAGGAATCTAAACAAAAGATTGCCCACATAAACTCGTTGTCACTTGGAAAGGGATTATTTAAACTAGTATAGTTGGAACCATCACACGAAAACACATATCCATAATGTGATGGCTAAGATTCTGTTTTAACCTGGCTGGGCGATGATTCTCAGTGTTTTGGCAGTTGTATAATGTTGTGATCACTTCCCTGTTGAAATTTGATATGTGATCACCCCCATGACAGAATCTGCTGAGTGGTACTGGTGGGGGCGGGGCCTGTGGCAGCTCATCACCCCCTCAGCTTTCATCTCTCTGCCCTCTACCACCTACTTTCTTTCTGCTTTCCTTGCCAAGGTTTTGGACTTGTTCTGGATCCAGCAGCTGCCTCTTGTCTGACCTCCGGTTCTTGGGACTTGAGCTAACAGCTTACCTGTCTATCTTGGAATTCGTAGATCTTCACACCCTGTGAGCAAGAGTCCTGCTCCCTGACCTGCCGATCTTGGGCTCACTAGCTTCTGCAGCTCTGTGAATTGGGGGAGGCCCCTATCCTGATCCAGCACAGACATCCCAACCTCTACAATCGAGTGAGCTGTTTCTTTGATATAAATCTCTCTTTCTATATATTTACATGCTTTACTGGTTTTGCATCTCTAGAGAACCCAGCCTAAGACACATAAGGAGCACACAAAGTTTGTCTAGAGGAAATAGAAAGTACACAAAAATTCATGTGACAACCAGATTTTCATTAGAGAATACAAGATTAACAAGATAATATAGGATGGACCTCTCCTGTTGAGGTCTTCAGTTAATTTGTTTAAAACATAATAAGTGTTCTTCTCGAGAGCAAGCTGGCCCTCCCTGGTTTACTATTAACAGTCATGGGTCACTTTGTCAGAAGCAGAAGTGTCACAAAACTGTTTTTACAAGAACTTCTAGTTCAAGAGTTACAATATCTAAACCTGTTAGTTAAATAATTCAGGAGAAAGGAAAATGGTTTCTTATATCCAGAAAGTAGGACCTTAAAACATCAGCAATAATCCCACATAAAACCCATAGCCTTCCTTTACTCAGTCTTAATTTCTGTTTCACACGATTCTGATCAGCCTCAGTCTGTAAACGCATCAGCTTCTACGTAAGTGTTTTTTGAGATCTCGATTCAGTCTAATCACAGTTCTTTTAAAAAGTCTAATATAGTCCATCTTTTTCTTGAGATATTTTGGTCAAGCTTTTTCAGCAAATCAGCAAAGTAAAAACTTATCTGCAGACTGCAAATCTTAATATGGCCATGATTAATTTATAAACATAATACTCCCAGTTATAAAAAATTCAGAACCAAATAAAGTCAGTTTAAAAAAAAAAAACTGTACACAAAAATATTTTTAAATATAATGATTAACTTTATTTTTAAAGAACTTCTACATATATTATGAGACATAATATCATATAGTCAGGATATGCCAAGATTATCAAGTCTCTAAATACCTGAATAGTAACGAAAAGTCTTCTTAGGCAAACAATGTGAATGCCCCATCAAACCATTGGCTTTGATGCTAGATTAAAAAAATAATAAAGCTGTGTCCACGTTAGCAATAAAGAAACAATAATAAAATTATGGCATAATATTATGTGTTTCCTAATATTAAAAAAAACATAAGAGGAAATACTAACATAAATTTTGACCCAGAGTGAATAGGCATTTCTCTTGATTTTGACTACACATTCCACGTAATTTATAACATATTAAATAAACCTTTCCTTTATATAAAACTTTTTTTTTTTTTTTTCCTCAAGTCATGTGGCTTGTTTTTTGACTCAGGAATTTTATTTTAATGACAGGCTGAACCTTTGTCTTCAAGACAGTTTACACAAAGAATAAATTAACCCTTTAACTCAGGAATCAAAGAAAGTTTTTGATATTTTAACAGTGAGAAACCCAATTCTTTGTTTTATATATTATTTAATGTCAAAGCTCCTAAAAACTCATAAATTAAACCATTAAACTTTAGTCAGACAGATAAAACTTTTGACTATACTGAATTAATTTCTTTTTAATAAAACTCTCAAACGTCTTTCTTCTATATCTCTTATAGTACATCTTTTTTAAATGGCAAAAACGAGCACACTCATTAGCAGACCCAAATATATATATATCTTTATGTGTGTGAGCTATAAAAAGCAAAAATATATAAACTTAAATTATGATGAATATCTATTTACTCAATCTGATGTCTGAAAATTATCTGAAAGTTTTTGGAAATTATTTTAAGCTTGTATACCATAAAACATAATTGTTGAAGTTTGTTCAGACAGTCCAAGTTTTTATTAAATTTTACTATTTTTCTTGTTTTTCTCAATCTAATTTTTGCCCTTAAAGATTTTATCAACCAGCTTTGGAAATCACAAATTTTCTGTTCAACTGGGCAATTCATTGAGATAGATATAACCTTATCTCTGGCTCTGGGCGAAAACTTTTTTTAGGCCGTTTTAGGTGTGGCCCATTGTGATTTTTATCTTCTGCTTTTTAGAGTTCTCTTATGATAGACAGAACTTGTTTACAGTTCTTTTAAGATTGAGATCTCTCTAATTTTTGGTAACTATAAAATTTTTTTTTTTTTTATATGGTAAAGCAGCAATTTTTTTTCTTTATTTTCTTTTGTCTTAAAAAAGTTTCCACTCATTTGAAAGGTGTCTTTCAAAAGCTCTTCTGAAGTTATATGACTTCAGAGACTGGAGCTAAGGAAGCTTGATCCTGTCCCTCACTTACCCTCTTGACTCATAGAAGACAAGATTGGGTCATCCCGGTCCATTTACTATGTTTAAGTTGGCCTAGACATTTTGAAATGCTACCTACCTGGTAAATACCAAAGCTCTTTAGCAGTTTTGTAAATGAATCCATCAGTTCTTGCCATGCCCTCACTCTCTTGACTCAATTCACAGAAGAAAAAAACAAACGAACAAAAAACAAGTTTTAGATAAAACTTATTAACTTGCCAGAGCCTCAGATGGAAGAATATTAGACCTTTTGACAAAAACAGCATTGAGCAAAATTCCTCAAAAAGGAAAAGACAGAACAACACAAACGGCAAGCTCATTTTCCCAAAGTGGCCCACTGAAATTCTAAATTTTTTTCAGTATATTTAGTTTATAGTGTTTTTAAATATGATCCCTAACCAGTGTTTCAGTGTGGTGGGAGGGGGTATCCAGGTCCATATATCAAAATGTTAAGCTCTAAGGTTCAAGCTTTTGGTTTCCTTTTCTTTTCTTGAACTTTATTTTGTTGGCTAGAGACCCAGTCTCTTATGTTAAACCTTAAACATACTAGTTTCTTTAATTGAAAAGTATTTTTTTTGTTGTTAACTTTTATTAAGCTTCAAGTGAACGTTTACAAATCCAATCAGTCTGTCACATATAAGTTTACATACATCTCACTCCCTACTCCCACTTGCTCTCCCCCTCTTGAGTCAGCCCTTTCAGTCTCTCCTTTCGTGACAATTTTGCCAGCTTCCCTCTCTCTCTATCCTCCCATCCCCCCTCCAGACAAGAGTTGCCAACACAATCTCAAGTGTCCACCTGATATAATTAGCTCATTCTTCATCAGCATCTCTCTCCCACCCGCTGACCAGTCCCTTTCATGTCTGATGAGTTGTCTTCGGGGATGGTTCCTGTCCTGTGCCCACAGAAGGTCTGGGGACCATGGCGGCCGGGATTCCTCTAGTCTCAGTCAGACCATTAAGTTTGGTCTTTTTATGAGAATTTGGGGTCTGTATCCCACTGATCTCCTGCTCCCTCAGGAGTTCTCTGTTGTGCTCCCTGAGAGTCATCGATTGTGGCCGGGCACCAACTAGTTCTTCTGGTCTCAGGATGATGTAGGTCGCTGGTTCATGTGGCCCTTTCTGTCTCTTAGGCTCTTAGTTGTCATGTGGCCTTGGTGTTCTTCATTTTCCTTTGCTCCAGGTGGGTTGAGACCAATTGATGCATCTTAGATGGCCGCTTGTTAGCATTTAAGACCCCAGACGCCACATTTCAAAGTGGGATGCAGAATGTTTTCATAATAGAATTATTTTGCCAATTGACTTAGAAGTCCCCGCAAACCATGTTCCCCAGACCCCCGCCCTTGCTCCACTGACCTTTGAAGCATTCATTTTATCCCGGAAACTTCTTTGCTTTTGGTCCAGTCCAATTGAGCTGATCTTCCATGTATTGAGTGTTGTCTTTCCCTTCACCTAAAGCATTTCTTATCTACTGATTAATCAATAAAAAACCCTCTCCCACCCTCCCTCCCTCCCCCCCTTGTAACCACAAAAGTATGTGTTCTTCTCAGGTTTACTATTACTCAAGATCTTATAATAGTGGTCTTATACAATATTTGTCCTTTTGCCTCTGACTAATTTCGCTCAGCATAATGCCTTCCAGGTTCCTCCATGTTATGAAATGTTTCACAGATTCGTCACTGTTCTTTATGGATGCGTAGTATTCCATTGTGTGAATATACCACAATTTATTTACCCATTCATCCGTTGATGGACACCTTGGTTGCTTCCAACTTTTTGCTATTGTAAACAGAGCTGCAATAAACATGGGTGTGCATATATCTGTTTGTATGAAGGCTCTTGTATCTCTAGAATATATTCCAAGGAGTGGGATATCTGGGTTGTATGGTAGTTCTATTTCTAACTGTTTAAGATAACGCCAGATAGATTTCCAAAGTGGTTGTACCATTTTACATTCCCACCAGCAGTGTATAAGAGTTCCAATCTCTCCGCAGCCTCTCCAACATTTATTATTTTGTGTTTTTTGGATTAATGCCAGCCTTGCTGGTGTGAGATGGAATCTCATCGTAGTTTTAATTTGCATTTCTCTAATGGCTAATTTTTTTTTTTTTTTTAATCGAGAGCATTTTCTCATGTATCTGTTGGCTGCCTGAATATCTTCTTTAGTGAAATGTGTGTTCATATCCTTTGCCCACTTCTTGATTGGGTTGTTTGTCTTTTTGTGGTTGAGTTTTGACAGAATCATGTAGATTTTAGAGATCAGGCGCTGGTCTGAGATGTCATAGCTGAATATTCTTTCCCGGTCTGTAGGTGATCTTTTTACTCTTTTGGTGAAGTCTTTAGATGAGCATAAGTGTTTGATTTTTAGGAGCTCCCAGTTATCGGGTTTCTCTTCATCATTTTTGGTAATGTTTTGTATTCTGTTTATGCCTTGTATTAGGGCTCCTAGGGTTGTCCCAATTTTTTCTTCCATGATCTTTATCGTTTTAGTCTTTATGTTTAGGTCTTTGATCCACTTGGAGTTAGTTTTTGTGCATGGTGTGAGGTATGGGTCCTGTTTCATTTTTTTGCAAATGAATATCCAGTTATGCCAGCACCATTTGTTAAAAAGGCTTTCTTTTCCCCAGTTAATTGACACTGGTCCTTTGTCAAATATCAGCTGCTCATACGTGGATGGATCTATGTCTGGGTTCTCAATTCTGTTCCATTGGTCTATGTGCCTGTTGTTGTACCAGTACCAGGCTGTTTTGACTACTGTGGCTGTATAATAGGTTCTGAAATCAGGTAAAGTGAGGCCTCCCACTTTCTTCTTCTTTTTCAGTAGTGCTTTGCTTATCCGGGGCTTCTTTCCCTTCCATATGAAATTGGTGATTTGTTTCTCTATCCCCTTAAAATATGACATTGGAATTTGGATCAGAAGTGCGTTAAATGTATAGATGGCTTTTGGTAGAATAGACATTTTTACTATGTTAAGTCTTCCTATCCATGAGCAAGGTATGTTTTTCCACTTAAGTATGTCCTTTTGAATTTCTTGTAGTAGAGCTTTGTAGTTTTCTTTGTATAGGTCTTTTACATCCTTGGTAAGATTTATTCCTAAGTATCTTATCTTCTTGGGGGCTACTGTGAATGGTATTGATTTGGTGATTTCCTCTTCGGTGTTCTTTTTGTTGATGTAGAGGAATCCAAGTGATTTTTGTATGTTTATTTTATAACCTGAGACTCTGCCAAACTCTTCTATTAGTTTCAGTAGTTTTCTGGAGGATTCCTTAGGGTTTTCTGTGTATATAATCATGTCATCTGCAAATAGTGATAACTTTACTTCTTCCTTGCCAATCCTGATACCTTTTATTTCTTTGTCTAGCCTAATTGCCCTGGCTAGGACTTCCAGCACGATGTTGAATAAGAGCGGTGATAAAGGGCATCCTTGTCTGGTTCCCGTTCTCAAGGGAAATGCTTTCAGGTTCTCTCCATTTAGAGTGATATTGGCTGTTGGCTTTGCATAGATGCCCTTTAGTATGTTGAGGAATTTTCCTTCAATTCCTATTTTGGTAAGAGTTTTTATCATAAATGGGTGTTGGACTTTGTCAAATGCCTTTTCTGCATCAATTGATAAGATCATGTGGTTTTTGTCTTTTGTTTTATTTATGTGATGGATTACATTAATGGTTTTTCTGATATTAAACCAGCCTTGCATACCTGGTATAAATCCCACTTGATCAGGGTGAATTATTTTTTTGATGTGTTGTTGGATTCTATTGGCTAGAATTTTGTTGAGGATTTTTGCATCTATGTTCATGAGGGATATAGGTCTGTAATTTTCTTTTTTTGTAATGTCTTTACCTGGTTTTGGTATCAGGGAGATGGTGGCTTCATAGAATGAGTTGGGTAGTATTCCGTCATTTTCTATGCTTTGGAATACCTTCAGAAGTAGTGGTGTTAACTCTTCTCTGAAAGTTTGGTAGAACTCTGCAGTGAAGCCGTCCGGGCCAGGGCTTTTTTTTGTTGGGAGTTTTTTGATTACCGTTTCAATCTCTTTTTTTGTTATGGGTCTATTTAGTTGTTCTACTTCTGAATGTGTTAGTTTAGGTAGGTAGTGTTTTTCCAGGAATTCATTATTTCTTCTAGGTTTTCAAATTTGTTAGAGTACAATTTTTCATAATAATCTGAAATGATTCTTTTAATTTCATTTGGTTCTGTTGTGATGTGGTCCTTCTCATTTCTTATTCGGGTTATTTGTTTCCTTTCCGGTATTTCTTTAGTCAGTCTAGCCAAAGGTTTATCAATTTTGTTAATTTTTTCAAAGAACCAGCTTTTGGCTTTGTTAATTCTTTCAATTGTTTTTCTGTTCTCTAATTTAGTTCAGCTCTAATTTTTATTATTTGTTTTCCTCTGGTGCCTGATGGATTCTTTTGTTGCTCGCTTTCTATTTGTTCAAGTTGTAGGGACAGTTCTCTGATTTTGGCTCGCTCTTCCTTTTGTATGTGTGCATTTATCGATATAATTTCGCCTCTGAGCACTGCTTTTGCTGTGTCCCAGAGGTTTTGATAGGAAGTATTTTCATTCTCTTTGCTTTCTAAGAATTTCCTTATTCCCTCCTTGATGTCTTCTATAACCCAGTCTTTTTTCAGGAGGGTATTGTTCATTTTCCAAGTATTTGATTTCTTTTGCCTAGTTTATCTGTTATTGATCTCTAGTTTTATTGCCTTGTGGTCTGAGAAGATGCTTTGTAATATTTCAATGTTTTGGACTCTGCAAAGGTTTGTTTTATGACCTAATATGTGGTCTATTCTAGAGAATGTTCCATGTGCGCTAGAAAAAAAAGTATACTTTGCAGCAGTTGGGTGGAGAGTTCTGTATAAGTCAATGAGGTCAAGTTGGTTGATCGTTGTAATTAGATCTTCCGTGTCTCTATTGAGCTTCTTACTGGATGTCCTGTCCTTCTCCAAAAGTGGTGTGTTGAAGTCTCCTACTATAATTGTGAAGGTATCTATCTCACTTTTCAATTCTGTTAAAATTTGATTTATGTATCTTGCAGCCCTGTCATTGGGTGCATAAATATTTAATATGGTTATGTCTTCCTGATCAATTGTCCCTTTTATCATTATATAGTGTCCTTCTTTATCCTCTGTGGTGGATTTAAGTCTAAAGTCTATCTTGTCAGAAATTAATATTGCTATTCCTCTTCTTTTTTGCTTATTGTTTGCTTGATATATTTTTTTCCATCCTTTGAGTTTTAGTTTGTTTGTGTCTCTAAGTCTAAGGTGTGTCTCTTGTAGGCAGCATATAGATGGATCGTGTTTCTTTATCCAGTCTGTGACTCTCTGTCTCTTTATTGGTGCATTTAGTCCATTTACATTCAGCGTAATTATAGATAAATAAGTTTTTAGTGCTGTCATTTTGATGCCTTTTTATGTGTGTTGTTGACAATTTCATTTTTCCACATACTTTTTTGTGCTGAGGCGTTTTTCTTAGTAAATTGTGAGATCCTCATTTTCATAGTGTTTGACTTTATGTTAGTTGAGTCGTTACGTTTTTCTTGGCTTTTATCTTGAGTTATAGAGTTGTTATACCTTTTTGTGGTTACCTTATTATTTACCCCTATTTTTCTAAGTAAAAACCTAACTTGTATTGTTCTATATCGCCTTGTATCACTCTCCATATGGCAGTTCAGTGCCTCCTGTATTTAGTCCCTCTTTTTGATTATTGTGATCTTTTACCTATTGACTTCCATGATTCCCTGTTATGTGTATTTTTTTTTTAATTAATCTTAATTTGTTTGTTTTTGTGATTTCCTTATTTGAGTTGATATCAGGACTTTCTGTTTTGTGACCTTGTGTTGTGCTGATATCTGAGATTATTGGTTCTCTGACCAAACAATATCCTTTAGTATTTCTTGTAGCTTTGGTTTGGTTTTTGCAAATTCTCTAAACTTGTGTTTATCTGTAAATATCTTAATTTCGCCTTCATATTTCAGAGAGAGTTTTGCTGGGTATATGATCCTTGGCTGGCAGTTTTTCTCCTTCAGTGTTCTGTATATGTCGTCCCATTCCCTTCTTGCCTGCATGGTTTCTGCTGAGTAGTCTGAACTTATTCTTATTGATTCTCCCTTGAAGGAAACCTTTCTTTTCTCCCTGGATGCTTTTAAAATTTTCTGTTTGTCTTTGGTTTTGGCGAGTTTGATGATAATATGTCTTGGTGTTTTTCTTTTTGTATCAATCTTAAATGGGGTTCGATGAGCATCTTGGATAGCTATCCTTTCGTCTTTCATGATGTCAGGGAAGTTTTCTGTCAGGAGTTCTTCAACTATTTTCTCTGTGTTTTCTGTCCCCTCTCCCTGTTCTGGGACTCCAATCACCCGCAGGTTATGCTTCTTGATAGAGTCCCACATGATTCTTAGGGTTTCTTCCTTTTTTTTAATTCTTTTATCTGATTTTTTTTCAGCTATGTTGGTGTTGATTCTCTGGTCCTCCAGATGTCCCAGTCTGCATTCTAATTGCTCGAGTCTGCTCCTCTGACTTCCTATTGCGTTGTCTAATTCTGTAATTTTATTGTTAATCTTTTGGATTTCTACATGCTGTCTCTCTATGGGTTCTTGCAACTTATTAATTTTTCCAGTATGTTCTTGAATAATCTTTTTGAGTTCTTCAACAGTTTTATCAGTGTGTTCCTTGGCTTTTTCTGCAGTTTGCCTTGTTTCATTTGTGATGTCTTGAAGCATTCTGTAAATTAGTTTTTTATATTCTGTAACTGATAATTCCAGGATTGTATCTTCATTTGGGAAAGATTTTGATTCTTTTGTTTGGGGGGTTGGAGAAGCTGTCATGGTCTGCTTCTTTAAGTGGTTTGATATGGATTGTTGTCTCCGAGCCATCACTGGGAAACTAGTTTTTCCAGAAAATCTGCTAAAAAAAAAATGCAGTCAGATCCCTATGAGAGTTCTCCCTCTGGCTCAGGCTATTCAGATGTTAATGAAGCCGCCTGGGGAGGGTGGGGGAGGGAACAGAGAGATAGGAGAGTAGCACCTCAGAATATAGCCAGAGTTGCTTGTCTTGCTTGGAATGACTATTATATCTGAGATTCCCGCGGGGGCGTCGCCTATGTGTGCTGGCTGTGTGGAGATTGCCCCCGGGGGGTCTGGACCGCTGAAGTCACGGTCAGATCCTCCGCTTCCAGCCCCATACCCAGCGTCAAGGCTCCCCTACTGGGACGGTGCACTCTCGACTCCAAAATCAGTCGTTGCCTCCCGGGGACTTCTCGTCCCTCCAGCCGCTTTGCCGTGCCGCCTCCGCAAACCAGTTGGGCCGCCTCCTGGGGTTAGTTCAGGTGGGTGGAGCAGCTCCCCATGCTTGTGCTGTGACCGAGTGTCCCGGCTGGGACGCTGTTCTCCCCGCTCCAATACCAGTCGCTGCCTCCCGGGGACTTCTCCTACCGGCTGCGTCCCACGCCGCCCGCGCGACCCAACTGGGCCCCCTCCCGGGGTTAGTTCATGGGGGTGGAGCAGCTCTCCATGTTTATGCCGTACCTGCGTCCAGTCCAAATCCCGGCGGGACAGTTCCCTGGCTGGGACGCTGCTCTCCCCGTTCCAAGACCAGTCACTGCCTCCCGGGGACTTCTCCTACTGGCTGCGTCCCACGCCGCCTGTGGATCCAGTTGGTCCCCCTCCTGGGGTTAGTTCAGGGGGGTGGAGCAGCTCTCTGTGCTTGTGCCGTACCTGACTGGTACGCTGGCTCCAGGCTCTGAAAACAATCGCTGCTTCCCCGTATTAGTTCATTCTCCATCTCTAAATCTGTGTTTGTTGTTCAGGGTTTGTAGATTGTTATGTATGTGATCGATTCACTTGTTTTTCCGTGTCTTTGTTGTAAGAGGGATCCGAGGTAGCGTCTGCCTAGTCCGCCATCTTGGCTCCGCCCCCGTGTTTCAATTGAAAAGTATTTTAAAGTAGCTACTGATGATTTTAACTTTAACATTGTGATTTTTTATTGAGAAGCTATATCATAAAACAGACACTGAGCTACCAACTTCTCCCTGAAAATTTGGCAAAACAGAGCACCGTTTACCAGGTTTTCTCAAGTGCCCTAGCCTGTCTCATGACTACCTTATCCTGCACCAGGAGTCTTTAATGCTTGTGATGAGCACCGGGGACTACCCTAAAAGATTTTACTGGTTGACCCATGCCCGAATTTTGTGGCTTAGATTGACCCAGAAAAAAAACTGTCCCTATAATGTTTCAAATACATGAATCCAGACATTGAACACAGTTCACCAAGAGTTAGTAAACATCATTCTTTTTATATATATATTTTATATAAATTTCAATATATATATAGTAATTTAGATGAAGGTTTACAGAATAAACTAGCTTTTCATAAATCACCTAGTACACATATTGTTTTACGACATTGGTTAATTTGGTTAATAACCCCATGACATATCAACACTCTCCCTTCTCAACCTTGGGTTCCCCATTATCAGCTTTCCTGTCCTCTCCCGCCTTCCAGTCCTTGCACTTGGGCTGGTGTGCCCCTTTAATCTCTTTTTGTTTTATGGGCCTCTCTAATTTTTGAATGAAGGGTGAACCTCAGAAGTGACTTCATTACTGAGCTAAAAGGGTGTCTGGGGACCATACTCTCAGGGTTTCTCTAGTCTATATCAGGACAGTAAATCTGGTCTTTTTTTGTAAGTTAGAATTTTGTTGTACATTTTTCTCCAGCTCTGTTTGGGACTCTGTATTGTGATCCCAGTCAGAGCAGTCAGTGGTGGTAGCTGGGCACCATCTAGTTGTACTGGACTCACTCTTGTGGAGAATGTGGTATTTGTGGTCCATTAATCCTTTGGACTAATCTTTCACTTGTATCTTTAGTTTTCTTCATTCTCCCTTGCTCCCAAAGGGGTGAGATCAGTGGAGTATCTTAGATGGCTGCTCACAGGCTTTTAAGATCCCAGATGCTACTCCCCAAAGTAGAATGTAGAACATTTTCTTTATAAACTATGTTATGCCAATTGAGCTAGATGTTTCCCAAGACCATTGTCCAAAAAGAAATGGAAGGAGTGAGACAGAGCCCCCACAGTGCTATATTAAAAATCCTGTTTTCTTTGCTTTGCTTCCTCCCTCACGGTGTTATTTTAAAAATCCTGTTACATTTACTGGGCTTTCTTCCCCCCCTCCCTGCCAGCTTTACATTTGAATTCTGCTTTTGCTTGGAGGTTATATATAAACCCCATTGCATCCGTGTAGTATGATTAAGAATGTTGCTGACATAACTTGTATGAACTCCCTACTTGAAAACCCCTTAAAAGTAACTTACTTGCCTGCCTTGGGGAGCAGCCTTGGTAGCAGCAGCTCCGACTGACTCTTTTTTCTTGTACAACAAAATAAAAGTGCCTTTCCTGTTCTCCCACCTTGGTCGCTCATTTATTGGCAAATATGAATCACGCCAAGCAAGAACCTGGTCTTTCTATCCGGTAACAAATCTACAAGATTAGGTTGTATTTTAAGTCAATCTCTTTTGAGATATAAAAGAGAGAAATGAGCAGAGAGACATGGGGACCTCATACCACCAATAAACAAGAGCCAGGAGAACAGCACATCCTTTGGACCCTGGGTCCCTGTGCTGAGAAGCGCCTCGACTGGGGAAGATTGAGGACAAGGACCTTCCCCCAGAGCCGAGAGAGAAAGTCTTCCCCTGGAGCTGGTACCTTGAATTCAGACTTCTAGCCTCCTAAACTGTCAGAGAATAAATTTCTCTTGTTAAAGTCATCCACTCGTGGTATTTCTATTATAGCAGCACTAGATGGCTAAGATAGACCCCAAACTGGAAGACTCAGTTTCTGTCTTTTATAGCATACAGCACTGTGCTAAACAGGCATTGACACGTCCTGTTTTGTCCTGTGTTTCCACCAAGACTACCTGGCCCATTTCCCTATCACTTCCCACAGATGCTCCGGGCACTTTTCCTTCCAAGAGAAAGGAGTTGGAGCTTTGACAAGTTGTTTTTAATGGCTTCCACAGCCTCTGAAATACAAGGCACTAAATAAGTACTTGGATCGAGTGATGGATGACAGCCAAGATTCCAACAGGAACTGTCTGACTCAGGCTCTAGTCTTCTTGTCCAAAACATGTATATTTACATATGGTTGAAAACACTTCTCTGTTGGAATGGCACTTCCACCATCTCCGGAAGGACCATTTAAGGTATCTCAGCTGTTTAAGAGTCTTCCACCAGGCTTTGGTTTTTGGAGTGTAGAGACTGACCCCAAAGCCTTTGATCTTATTTGTGGTTTTGCCTTTTGCATAATGTTAATGCAGTTCTACCTTTCTCTCTCTCTCTCTCTTTCACTTTTTTTTTTTTTTTTAATACTAGCACTTAGTATGTTTGTGTTAAGTTAAACATTTTACTTACTGATGTTTGCTTTTAGCAGAATAAGACAATTCAGCTGAAGATGACTGCCTGGTGACTTTTTTCAATACTGATTTGAAATGCAAATTAACATAAGCAATTACCAGATACTATAACCCAGAAAAAATACATAGTCTTAAAATGGAAGAGTTTAAATGACATTTCCCTGACAATCTGTATGAATCCTAAAGATGAGGTATTCTCCTTATTCAATAAACTAAATATACATCCAAAACCCAATCTGAGGATGCCATCACATAATTATTCTTAATTGTAGCTAGCTCTAAAATAAAGACAACCTTATCAATTAAAGTTACTTTTTTTTTAAAGATATTAGTTCCTATTAGGGGAATATGTTTGGAAAGAAAGACAGCTTAGGTTTTTCGCTAAGTCAAAGAGGGAAAAACTGTTGTGGGTTGAATTGTATCCCTACAAAAAGATATGCTGAAGTCTTAAACATCTAAAAACCAAACTCATTGCCATTGAGTCGATTCTGACTCATAGTGACACTATAGGGTAGAGTAGAACTTCTCCATAGGGTTTTCAAGGAGCGGCTGGTGAATTCGAACTGTTGACCTTTTGGTTAGCAGCTGAGCTCTTGACCACTGTGCCACCAGGGTTCCAAACATCTAATACCTATGAATGTGATGTTATTTGGAAAAAGGGTCTTTGCAGATGTAATCAAGTTAAGATGAGATCATACTGGATTAGAGTGGACCATAAATCCAATGACTAGTGTCCTTATAAGGAGAGGGGGATTTGGAGACACAAGCATACAAAAGGAAGACAGCCATGTGAAGCAGAAACAGAAATCAGAAAGATGGAACTACAAGCAAAGGAATGCCCCAAATTGTCAATAACCACCAGAAGCTAGGAAGAAGCAAGAGCAGATTCCTCCTAGAGTCTTTGGAGGGAACATGGCCCTGCCAACATCTGGATATCACACTTCCAGAATCTAGAATTATGAGAGAAAAAATTTCCTTGGTTTGAAGGCACCCGATTTGTGGTGTATTCGTTATGGCAGCCCTAGGAAACTAATGCAAGACTAACATTTGTTGAGTCTTTTTGTTCCAGACACTTTACATTCATTCAATATTCAACAAATATTTATTGATTACTACCATGTTTTGGACACTGGGGATATAGCAGGCATAGGACAGATAAGATTCCTCCTTTTAAGAATCTTATATTCTGGTTGGGAAGATTAATGATGAACAAAAACAAAAATAAAGAAATAAGATGAATCCAGAGTGATAAGTACCCTGATATGGGATAGAGCATGAATGGGTGAGTGGGAGAAAAGAGAGTTCCATTTGACAGGGTGGAACAAGCAAGGCCTCTTTGAGAAGGTGACATTTACACTGAGCAATTAATGAGTCAGTCAACCACTTATTACCTTGTCTAATTTTTATAGCAACTTAAGACAAAGGTAATATTATTTCAGCTGATACAGGCAAAGAAATTAATTATTCAACTGAGTTATGCAACTTCTCCAAGTTTACACAGATTTCAAATTCTATTCCATTTGACTCCAAAGCTGCTCAATCCCTACCACGTTCCATAGCTCCTTATTGCTACCTCAGGCTTAGGCAGAAAACAACATCTCTTGGCTTACCTGATCTTGGACTATAGATTTTCATGGAACAGTGCATTTTCAGCGAAAACTGAGTCATCAATTTTCTTGGTAAGAACATTTAAAAAAAAAAAATCCAATTTTCACTAGCTTTTCATAATAGAGGATATTTTAACATCAAAAACTTAAAAGAATTTTTTTCAAGCACGTGACTTTAAATTAAATAAAATTTAGCTTTATGAAGCACACATTATTTTGCCCCTATTTTACTTATTTCCCAGAAAACCACTAAAACCACAACATAAGTGGATCCCTTTGAAAACTGATGGATGCAATGACTTTTAAGATTATCTCCAACCTTGAGAATCTCAGGCTGATATGAATTCAAGGCTTGATGTGTGGAGGGGCAAGCCAGGTAGACACTGGTGAGGTTATAAACTTCCTGCTAATTGAATTAGTCCTGGAAAGGGCAGGTCATCTTGACCAGAAATATTTTCAGTTTGAATGTTTTTCTTGAAATATTTGTCCATCCAGGGGATATGAGACCATGAATTTTCTGTTCATTAAAAAAAAAAAAAAATTGCTATCAGGTCGTTTCCAACTCATGGTGACTCCATGTGTTTCAGAGTAGAACTGCTCCATAGGGTTTTTCAGTGGCTGAGATATTTTGGATGTTGTTGATATCAGATGGATCCTGGCTGAAAGCAGAGAACATCAGAAAAATGTTTAACCTTGTTTTATTGACTATGCAAAGGCATTCAGCTGTGTGTGTCATAACAAATTGTGGATAACATTGCAAAGAATGGGAATTCCAGAACACTTAATTATGCTCATGAGGAACCTGTACATAGATCAAGAGGCAGTCCTTTGAACAGAACGAGGGGATACTGCATGTTCTAAAGTCAGGGAAGGTGTGTGTCAGGGTTGTATCCTTTCACCATACTTATTCAATCTGTATGCTGAGCAAATAACCTGAGAAGCTGGACTATATGAAGAAGAATGAGGCATCAGGATTGAAAGAAGACTCATTGACAGCTTGCGTTAGGTAGATGACACAACCTTGCTGTTTGAAAGTGAAGAGGACTTGAAGCGTTTGCTGAAGAAGATCAAAGACCATAGCCTTCAGTATGGATCACACCTCAACATAAAGAAAATCATAATCTCCACAAGCGGACTAATAAGCAACATCATGATAAACAAGAGAAAAACTGAAGTTGTCAAGAATTTCATTTTACTTGGATCCACAATCAACACCCATGGAGGCAGTAGTCAAGAAATCAAATGATGTATTGCATTGGGCAAATCTGCTGCAAACAACCTCTTTGAATGTTAAAAAACAAAGATGTCACCTTGAAGATTAAGGTACGCCTGACCCAAACCATGGTGTTTTCAATCGCCTTATATGCATGTGAAAGCTAGGCAATGAATAAGGAAGACAGAAGAAGAATTGATGCTTTTGAGTTATGGTGTTGATGAAGAATGCTGAATATACCATGGTCTACCAAAAGAAGGAACAAATCTGTCTTGGAAGAAGTACAGCCAGAATGCTCTTTAGAAGCAAGGATGGCGAGAGTTCATCTCAAGTACTTTGGACACGTTATCAGGAAGGGTAAGTCCCTGGAGAAGGACATCACGCTTGGTAAAGTTGAAAAAAAAAACAAAACAGGGTGAGCAAAAAAGAGGAAGACCCTCAATGAGATAGATTGACACAGTGGCTGCAACAATGGTCTCAAGCATAACAAAGATCATGAGGATGGTGCAGGACTGGGCAGTGTTTTGTTCTGTTGTGCATAGGGTCGCTATGAGTTGGAACCAACCCAAGGGCACCTAACAACAACAATCTTTTGGAAGTAGATGACCAGCCCTTTCTTCCCTGGGGTGTTTCTGGGTGGATTTCAACTGTCGATCTTTTGGTTATTAGCTAAGCACTGAACTGTGCCACCCAAAGACTCCTTCTGTTCATTAAAGAGTTCAAACACAAATGAAAGCTCTTTAAAAAATAATCTACAAACAGTTTTTCCATAGGCAGTTGTTCTCATTGGCTTAAATAAAGAGGTTAGATTCATGCTTTTCATATTAATTTGATATAGAGTCAGAAATTACCACTTGGACTTCTATTAATAAAATTATGGATGTGTTTGTTATGAATATTTAAATATTGACAAATTTATTATGGTAATGTATCTGTATTTCTCATACTAGCCATGACATGTAAACAAAACTAGAAAATGTACAAAAGCAAATACTATTTAAAATGCTATGAAAATATAATGATAATTACAGAGGAAATAATTTTACATAATAGCAGCAGCAGCAGCATCCTTGAGGCCATTTCCACAGTGTTTCGAGTGCCTAGTTGTATCCGTTGTACCAGGGTTCATCTCATTGAGAAATGTTGGGCTAAAGCCTCAAGCAGCAATTGAAATTTCAGTTTTGTACATAAGTAAAAATAGCAAAGATACAAGCCTTTTTAATGTCTGGTTCTTTTATTGTCAATATAACCATTATTACTGTTATACCATTCTATCTCCTTCTGTTGTGCTTAATAGCATGAGCTAAAAGTAATTGATTTCTCAAAGTAATTGAAGGGATGAGGAGACATACAAATTATGAAAGATGTACCAGACACAAATCAATGCATTCTGTAATGTTAATAAAGCCCCCAAATGCATAGAATTCATCTGAAGCTTTTCCTCGGATTGATGCGTAGTACTTTTTTTTATTTTAAGAGAAATTAATGATGAAAGAAGAAAGAAGTAACAAACATATGAAGAAAGTAAGTCATCTGTCATCTCAGTACCAGGATAAGCACTATTAATGTTGTTATGAATTCCTCCAGTCTTTGCTTAAAGTATATGTACTTATGAAGATGGGATTATGCTGTGTATATAATTTCTTACCTTTTCACTAATATTGTGAGGAATTCACGACACACATGCTTTTATATGATGGCCTAATATTTTATCATACGGGAATATTAAATTTTTAAAACCAATCCTTCACTATTGGGAATTAAGATCATTTTAATCATTCCCTCTTAAGAATAACACTGTGATGAACATACTCAAATATGAATCTGTATTTTCAACTTTTAAATATTTCCTTACATTAGATTTCCAGAAGTAGAATTGCTGTGTTAAAGGATATGAACCCTGGTAAGACTCTTTGTGTTAGAAATGTGGAAGCAAGCACCAGTGTGGTCTATTGATTCTCACTTCACTGCGCTTCTATCCTACTCCTATAGGTACTATCACTGATGAAAGAAGTTTGATAGATGAAATTTTTTTTTTTGCTATATTAATTTGCATATCAGTCCCTTCCTTCCTTTCTTCCTTCTTTCTTTTCTTCCTTCCTTCCTCCCTTTCTAGTGAGATTCATTCATGCTTTCATTCATTAAAATGTTTCACAGAACATCCTGTTGGCAGGGCTGGCTTCATGGTGTATGTCTTGTGAAGTTATGCAAAGTCCTACACTTGGAAGAGCCTCATGTTTGGTTTAATGCTCTGCTGTTACCATTTTGAAATTCTTAAAAATTTTATCTTTGAACTTATGTTGTGTAAATTAAGTCTGATGGCACAATGGAGTGTGTGTTGTGAGCAGAGGAAATACATGCAATAAGCGTGTCTGCTGTTCTTTGCCACTCCATTTGCATACAGTGCTTTCGATGCCCCATGAGCACAGAATTCCGGTGTGCCCATCATGAGTACAAGTTCAGCAAGACTCAAAGTGAGTATAAGGTAAGTGTGTCACATCTGTAAATGAATAAGCAGAGATGCTGGCAGCCCCAAGAGGCCAGGTTTTCCATTCAAACCACAGCTTGCTTCAAATGTAGAAAGAAGGCAGTGATGTTTAAGAAACATGAATGACCAAGGAACCTTTCTTACTCATGTTATTTCCTTTAATAACCAAACACGGTTATGCTGAAAACGATGGCATAGAAGGAAAGAGGAAGATAAGGTAACCCATCATTTCTTTTCCTTTTAGTGCTTTCTTACTCAGCAGTAAGGAAGAGAATACTGTAAACAGACCCCTGGCATGAAACTGCAAACGCATAGTGTTGTTCATCCCATGTGAATAATAACTGTTGTTGATCCTCCTACTTGCCAGTTCAGTTGGACATATCAGAGGCTATGTTAAAAATATATTCTAATAATGATATCACATTTGGTACCTCAACTGCAATTGAGAATCCTACTTAGTTAAGATGGCAGTAGTTTACTGTCATCCACTATGATACGGGTTTGTGTTCACGGGGCTAAACTGGTGAATTAAATGAGAATATGAGAGGAACCACCATCCGTGTGTCCTTTGAGGGCGGTGCTAACATCTGCCAAGACAGTAATGTTTTCGGTCTACAGTCTTGGCTGAGAGTATGCAGTGGTAGTTTCAGGGGTTGCCGTTTCATACTTCCTAGTAGAGTAGTTCACTGACAAAAGAGCCTATTTTAAGGTTCTGCTAGTGTCTAAGTATGTTCAGTCAAATTATTATGCATTGGGAACCCAGAAAAGATCACTGGTGTGTCTGAGGACCCAGCGTACTAACTGTGGGATGAGTCTAGGCCTGAACTCCTTTTATTATTCGATCTCCTTATACCTCTACTCTAACAAAAAAACAAAACAAAACCCATTGTTGTTGAGTCAATTCTGGTTCACAGCGACCCTGTAGGATTTCTGAGGCTGTAAATCTTTAAGGAAGCAGACTGGAAAATCTTTCTTCTGCGGAGTGGCTGGTGGGTTCGAACCACTGACCTTTTGGTTAGCAGCCGACTGCTTTAACCACTGCATCACCAGGGCTCCTCTCTTATCTAATAGGGCAGCCAAAATGGAGCTTTGGGTTCTCAGATATTAACATCTGGTTTTGATATTAGGATAATGCTGTCCTCATAAAATGATTTAGGAAATATTCTCTTTAATTTTCTGGAAACATGTTTGTAGAATTAGCATTATTTCTTCCTTAATTGTTTGGTAGAATTCATCAGTGAAGCCACTCATGAATGAAAGAGTTTTGACCGTAAACTTAACTTCTTTTATTGATATGGGGTTATTTAGATAACCAGAAAGAGCTGGATTACCCTTTTCTCCAGGGTACTACCCTGCTGGCAGACTGGTTACGAGTTCACCTCTAACCAAAAGGTCAGCGGTTTGAATTCATCAGCTGTTCCTTGGAAATCCTATGGAGTAGTCCTACTCTGTGCTATAGGTTCACTATGAGTTGGAATCAACTCAACGGCCATGAGTTTGGTTTGATGTTTTTGGTATAACAAAATACCGCAAAGCGGGTGGCTTTAAAAAAGAAATGTATTTTCTCGCAGTTCTAGAGGCTAGAAGTCTGAATTCAAGCCATCAACAGGACAATTTTCTTTCTCTTTTGGCTCTGGGGGAAGAGCCTTCCTTGTTGTTTCAGTTTCTGGAAGCCCTAGGCTTTTCTTGGTGTCCCTTGGCTTATAGACAAATCCTGATATGCCTGCTGTCTTTTCCCCGTGAGTGTGTAACTGTTTCCATATCTATTCTCTGGTTTTCAAGACGCCACTCAGAGGGATTAGGATTGGGACCTGGTATGACCTCATTTAATTTAACTGATAACAAAAAGAAAAATCCTATTTCCAAGCAAGGTCACATTCACAGGTACAGAAGTAAGGGCTTCAAAATATCTTTTGAGGAGACACAACTCAATCCATAATGACTGCTGACCAAATAAAAGGCTGTAAGTCCCTTTGGTGGAAAGACTGGGGAATGACTACTTTTTTATATTTCTATGATGTTGCAGGGCCTTTCCTCAAGGGGAACAGACTTTCTTTCAGTAGATGAGTTTTGACCCAGAGAACTGGATCAGGTTTGAACACTGGGCAAGGGATTGTGACCAAAATGGAGTTTGCCTGCTGTGTCTCAACCTGTCTGGGCCGTGATTCTAAGTGTTTTGGCAGCTGTTTAATCCTGTGATCACTTTCCTGTTGAAATTTGATATGTGATCAACCCCATGATGGAATCTGCTGAGTGGTACCTGTGGAGGTGGGGCCTGTGTCAGCTCATTGCCCACTCAGCCTTCATCTCTCCTCCTTCTGCCACCTACTTCCTTCCTGCACGCCTTGCAAAGGTTGTTGGCTTGTTCTGGATCCAGCAGCTGTCTCTTGTCTGACCTCTGGTTCTTGGGACTTGAGCTAGCAGCTTACCTGTCCATCTTGGGATTTGCTGATCTTCACAGCCTGCGAGCAAGAGTCCTGCTCCCCAACCTGCCTATCTTGAATTTGCCAGCCCCCGCAGCTAAGTGACTCAGGAAAAACCTTGCATCTTGCCTGCCAACCTTGGGGATTCCTCAACTGTCACAACCTGTGAGCAGGATCCCTACTGTCCACCCTGCTTATCTTGGGTTCACCAGCTTCTGCAGCTCTGTGAATTGGGAAAGGACACTTCCTGATCCAAGGACTTGGCACTCCAGCCCCTACAATCTTGTGAGCTGTTTTCCTTAATATAAGTCTCTCTCTCTATATTTATATCTATTACTGGTTTTGCTTCTCTAGAGAACCCAGCCTAAGACACCTGCTTTGCAAATAGCCGAGCTATGTAAGATGGGAACAACCTTGTCAGTTTGTGGGGTTAGCGATGATTTCGTGCATCATAAAAATGCATTGTTTTTAGGATGCCTTTTGTCATTAGATTTTTTAAATGAAATGTTGAATCACACAAATATTATCTGTGTTTTCTTACTGAACATAATCTGAGGGTACAACATATAAACTCTAAAAAAGCCCAAGGACAGTCAATAAATAATCATATTCTCAAGCAATTATTGTAAGAAAAATGACTTGATAGTTTGTGTTACTGTAAAAAAGTTAATTATTAAAGTAATTATGTCCATTTTAATGTAAGGTGATGTTTCTAATAAAAATGGGTATCAAATTGGGAGTCCTAGAAGACATTCATTTTTTCCCTTCATGTTTATTAATTGAAGTAATAATTTTGAGTAATTTAATTAATTATGTCAAAGATGATTACAGTTTTGACTTAAAAGAATCAGAAACTGAATTACCTTCATTAGTTGAGGGAAGATAATGTATCCAGTAGATAAAGAGTGTTATTTGTATAATATTATTCAGAACTTCTATTTCTGTGAAATTTTTATCTCCTTAAACCATCAATTGTTGGGCGTGGGGAGGGATTAAAATCTCCAAATAAAATTGTTGATTTATTTTCTTTCTGTAGTTTGTCAGTGTTGCTTTATATAGTCTAAGGCTCGATTTTTAGGTATATATATATATTTTTTTATATATATGTGTTTATAATGGTTAATATTTTCTTAATATGTTGTTCATTTTACAGGTATTAAATACCTCTCTTTGTTATAAGATTTTTGCTTTGAATTCCATTTGGTCAGATAGTAAGTTTGCTACCCTGGCTTTTTTTTTTGGCCTGGTATATCATTTTCACACTTTGTTCTTTTTTTTTTTTTTAAGCATATCTTATACCCATCCAGTGACTCTGTGGAAGAAAAGACCTGGCTATCTGTTCCTATAAAGATTACAGCCTAGGAAACCATCTGGGACCATTCTACTTTGTCATATGGGGTCACTATGAGTTGGAATCAACTCAGGGGCACGTGACTATACTGATAGTTCTCTATAAGAATCAGTCTAAGGATTTCCGTCTTCAGATTGGAGAGTTTAACCCTTTACACGTATTATAATTACTTTTTTTATTATGTGTTATGTTAATCCATGGGGTTGGGGGCAGGTATGTAACTCTAGTTCTTTCATTTTCCTTGCTATGTAGTATTCTACTGTATAAATATGTCAAAATTTGTCTATTCTGTTAATAGATATTTGGGTTATTCACAATTTTAGGCTATAACAAATAAGGCTGTTGTAAATATTCTTTATATACACACTGCTGTGCACATATTTTTCAAAGGTATGTATAGGTGAAGGATTGCTGGATTCTAGGATAGGGCATCAGGATTTTCTAGATGCCAAAATGTTTTCCAAGGCAGTTGTGCCTACTTACACTCCTGCAAGCAGTGCTTGAGAGTTTCCCCTTCTCTAGAACCTCAACAACACTTGGAATTGTCAGAATTGTTTTTTTCTACCTCGATATCTGATTTGAGTGTGTAGTGATATCTGATTCTTATAGTTCCTTGGCATGAAATATGTTTATTAGTCATTTGGATTTCTTCTTTTATGAAGTGTCTGTTCAGATCTCTTGCCTGAATGTACTAACTACTAGCCAAATAACTTTAAGCAGGCCGTGTCTCAATTTTCTCATCTGTATAGTGGGGTTAATGAACTTTGATGTCTTAACACAGTAATGTTAGCTTGACATTCAAGGCTGGGAATTACATTTACCGGAATCACCTTTCCTGTATGGTTCCAAGTTACTGTGAGTCAAAGGAAGGAATCACATGAGATTCGGAAGGTGCCAAGGAAGCAAAAATATCTTGGAAGGTTAAAGGAGACAAAAACAGGGATGGGCAGATGCCAGGGTATATGGTGAGGCCAAGGTTATCTTCACTGTTCCCACTTTTCACTCAGCTCATTCTCCTGACTGCTGGCTCTGCTGATCAACAGTGTCCTAAGCCCCTCATCAGTCACTTCGTTCCGGATCCACCAAAACAAATAAACAAACTAACAAAAAAACCCCGAAAACCAAACTGTTTGCTGTTGAGTTGATTTCAACTCATGGCAACTGCGTGTGTTACAGAGCAGAACTGCTTTTTATGATTTTCTTAGCAGTAATCTTTATGGAAGCAGATCACCAGGCCTTTCTTCCGTGGCATACTGGCTAGGTTTGAACTGCCAACATTTAGGTTGGTAGTCAAGCACAAACTGTTTGCACCACAGCAACTTCCACAGTGCAGAAGCTTCCTAAAAAAGGCAGTTCCCATAGACTCTGCTGAATTTCCCTCAAGCTCCCGCCTGGCCAACTTAGCACTTCAGGCTGACATACTCATTAAACCCATACCAACCCTACAGGACAGAGTAGAACTGCCTCATAGGGTTTCCAGGCACAGACTGTCACATCTTTCTCCGACAGAGCAGGTGGAGGATTTGAGCCACTGGCCTTTTGGTTAGCAGTCGGATGCTTAACCACTGGACCACCAGGGCTCCTTTTCAGTGATTTTTTCCCTCATATCCTATTTTCCTCTTCCCAGACCTTCATTTGCCCCGCTCCTACCACGGCAGTGCAAGCTTTTTATTCCTGTATAAAACCGCTTATTTCTGTAATGCTTGTACTGGCTCTGGTATCCTGATTTAACTTTGAATGATACAATCGCTTTGACAGGGGAGTAAAATAAATACGCAAAAGTTTTTTAAAAGCTCTACATTGCTATTCAAATGTAATTACTGAGTTGAACTAACTAATGTATTTCTGTGCTTCTTAAACAGAGGAGTAAGGTTAAGTGACATTTTAAAAGGTAAGGAAAGCAAGCCAGCATATGCTGTTACAGATAGCATGTTTCGTGAAAATATTTTATCTCGTCATTTGTCTGACTAGGGTATTTGTTTGTTATCACACTGATGCAAAAATACTCCATCTTGCCTTCTTTATCAACTGTATGGCTTGGTAAGAAAGAGGACATAAAACAGACCTTAGAGACTTATATAGAGTCTCTGAGACACACGTCAGGCATCCCCAATTAATATTTAAGGAGTAGAATGTAATCAAATAGCCAGAGACACAACTTAAGAACACCTGCAACAATACAGGCACAAGGTAGAAATGGATTCTAAAATGAAATGACAGTCCTCTACAGCACATTGCCCGTTTCTAGCTGCCTCTGTGACACATTAAGGAAGAACCTGGCAGCAGGTCATCTTCAAAGTTTGTCAGAGATTCAGACACTGTTGATATTATTGGTGACAGCTTCCCTGGATCCACTGAGCTAACTTACAGCTTTATAAAAATAATAGTTTTCTAGTGAATAGAGCAATAATTGGTTAGCCAAATAGTGGATTTCAGCATCTGCTTTCATTACTTAATGGCCAGAATAACAGTAATAGGCCAATTCAACCATTCAAGATTTCACAACTGACACTTCTTCATTGATCATGAGGCACCTCAGGGAAGCATAGAAAAGACTTTGTGAGCAGAATTATATTCAAAGGATAATTGGGGTAGTAGTAGTGATGGAGGAGTGCCAAGTGGCACAATATCACTCTTCTAATTTGGACTCTGTTACTAAAAATCCTTTACTTTTTATAATAAAGTTTCTTTTTTTACCCTCCTGATATACTTCTCAGATAACTTAATAATCTATGTGCAAAATCATGACTTACGGCCCGTGGGTGAGTCAAAGATGATTCCAGTATGATTTCTGTCACCAAAAACCTTATGGTAATGTAGGAGAATAAACCCAAAAAAACCTATTGCTGTCAATACTGGCTCATAGCAAAACTATACAACAGAGTAGAGCTGTTCCATAAGGTTTCCAGGGCAGTAATCTTTACAGAAGCAAACTGCCACATCTTTCTTCAATGAAGCAGCTGGTAGGTTCAAACCACTGACCTTTCGGTTAGCAGCTGACAGCACCAGGGCTCCTTAGAAGAATAAAGATCTACATAATTATAACAACCCATGAAGGCCATAAGAAAGTCAAGAAGGGGGTAGTTTGATTTGTTTAGAAGAAAATGATTGTCACAGATGGAATTATATTACCCAGGAAAATATAAATAAGTTTTGAAGTATAGATGGTAAGTCTGGCATTGGACATGCAAGTATTTCAATTAATATTTGTGCAAGGAAGGATTTTAGAACATTCGGGTAGTTGTAAAGGTACATACCAATTTCAGAAGAAAGGACAAGGTTAAGGATAGAGATTTGGTAACCACCTAGCTTATTGATTTCTATACAAAATATGCACTTAACATTACCACAAGGCTTAGGATTAGTAGAAACCATCTCTTGATGGGTCAGAGAATAGTTTTCAATGGAGGCAAAAATACAAATGTTCCTTTATTTTGTATTTTAATAATTTTATACCTCTTTGCTATGAGGAGCAGAAAAATAAGCCCTTTCTTGTGGGTAGCCTTATGGGTATATCTATAAGCTGAAATAATTTTGAGTAAATGAGAACTAATGACCATTGGTTCAGATGATTAGAAAACTGCCAGTATAAAGTAGGGGAAAAAGTTAAAGAAAAAGTGAAAAGTAAGGAAATAATGACAACAAAGAAAATAATTAAAAGCCCCAACCTAAACTTGTAGGCTTAGAAGTTATTATTACAGTTGATATATCAGTATTCAAAATTATTTGATAAATGTGCTAAGCAATGTTTCTACTTTTTGTCCATTTTCTCTACCCTTGGTTCTCTCTCCTACTTATATCATCTCTTCACTTAATCATCAAGTATTTATTGAGCATCTTCTCTACGCAGGTCACTCTTCTCCATTTCCTGGCTTTCTCAATTGCTGTCTTAAGACAACAGTTGGCATTTGGAAGATTAATAAGTAAGAAGACCCAGCAGAGCACAGGCTACTCTGCTTGAATTTTCCCCCTCAGTTCTATTGAAGGTGTTCCCAATAGTGTTATCTTTGACAAAGGACGATACATGTAGATGACTATTTTCCAGCATTTGGCTCAAAGGTGTGCTAAAAATGTCAAGTTGCTATAGAACCCTTAGATAAATGGTATGTATGATGCTACGCATGGAGGCTTGTTTATACTAGAAATGATAAGCCCAACATCACAAGTTATCACTAACTTGAGACACGAGTCAGAAGATACAAAAGTTTTCTCAGGGGAAAGATATATTCAGAGAAGACCTAGAATTCTTTATAAAAAATTCTTTCAGGTGAATTGTACCTGTGCTAGACAAGGTGATATACAACAACTAGAAGATGATGACTAAAAAGCTGTTGTAGTTGGGGATCGGGCTAAAGATATGTATGGTTTGTTAGCTTATGGCATTAGTAGTGTTAAAAATATTCAATGTAATTTTCCCCAGTTCCTTAATTCTTCAGCTGAATTTACTGGCTATGAAGCATGCTTTATGATTTAAAAAAAAAAAACCCACAAAAAAACAGATTAGTTGCCATTGAGTCAATTCTGACTCATGGTGACCCCACATGTGTCAGAGTAGAGCTGTTCTCATAGGGTTTTTAATGACTAGTTTTCCAGTCTTTCTCCCAAGGCACCTCTGGGTGACATTGAATCTCCCTCCAACCTTTCAGTTAACAGCCAAACACGCTATTTGTACCACCAGGGACTCCTCCTGCTCTGTGATGAAAAAACTATTTGTCTTTGAGTCTATTCTGACTTACGGCAACCCCATCTGTATCAGAGTAGAACTGTGCTCCACAGGGTTTTCAACGACTGATTTTTTAGAAGTAGAATACCAAATCTTTTTCTGAGGCATCTCTGGGTGGACTCGAACTTCCAACCTTTTGGTTAGCAGCTGAACGATTAATTGTTTTCACCACCCAGTGACTCCCCTGCCCTATGATGAGGGCTGACAAAATGGCTATAATGTGGAAAATGCTAATGTTGGAAACATTTGGATGGATGGGGCTTGTGAAGAGCAGCACCAACTCCATTTCAGGTGTTTTGGATTATCAACCCAATTCTTGCTGCCTTTGGATTTTTTAGCCAAGTCAAATTAAGGTTAAGTAAGAAGTACATGGAAATCCAAACACCCACATGTGGCAAAACACCCACATGTGCAATTGACACCCAACCTTCCTTCCTAACTCTGTTTGCTGCTATTCTCCTAGACGAATCTTTGCTTTCATCAAGGTGGTTCACTTCCAATTATCCCCCAAGCTTTTTTTTTGTTGTTGTTCATTCTTGCCTCATGTGTCTTTGTTGCCTACCTTCCTTTCTGAAACATTCTCCCCCATTCTCTCTAGCTAAATTCAGTTTATCTTTCAAGGCCTAACTGAGGTCCTAAATCCTTTGAGAAGATCTTTTACCCCCATCTACAGTGGGCCCTTCTTCCTTTGAAATTCTACGGCATTTAGTATCTGTATCATTCATTTAGAGTACATTATGTACTCTCAGTTGTTCTCTTTATATCTTTCCCTTTGCTCATCTTGCATACTAGTTTCAGCCACTGAGAAGGATTCTGAGGTCAATCTGGCCATCAGAGAAATACTGTACTCATGTTGATTAGAGACATCTCCATTTGCTCATAGGAAGGGAATAATGGCATGAGAGCCAAACATGTCATTCTCAAATTGCAGTATAAGCTCTTGGAGGGCAGAAGTGTAATTTATTCATCTTTGTACCCTCTGTGAGGAGCCCTGGTGGCACAGTGGTTAAGCGCTGGACTGCAAACTGAAAGGTTGGTTGTTTGAACCCACCAGGCATTGGAGAAAGATGTGACAGTAGGCTTCCATAAAGATTACAGTCTTGGAAACTCTATGGGGCAATTCCGCTCTGCCTTAGAGGGTTGCTATGAGTTGAAATCCACTGAAAGACAATGGGTTTGGTTTTTTTAGACCCTCAGTGCCTAGCACAGTGCCTTAAATAAATCAGATGAATACTAAATATTTGTTGATTGATCGTGATGGTTATCTAACAATTTATGTAAATGAAGGAGCTAGTGTCAGTGAAAAACGTTGAACACTAAACAAGAACTTTTATCCCTTTGGTTTTATTCATTGAGAACATTCTTTGACATTACAGGGCAAAATTAGAGTTGGAGAGTGTGTGCAGCTAAAGGTTGAACCTGCTCTCAAAATACCATCTTGGTAGTAGTAAAATAAAGCACTGATGCTGAGGTCAGAAGAGCAAAGAAAAATAAAAAGACTGGCTGAATACTACAAAGGGAAACGGCTGTGAGTGGCTCGTTATCACAAGGCTGCTTCTAAAAGCTGGCTCATTGATTTAATGATCATGCCATACACTGAGTTGCTGAATGTTCACTGCAGTTAAAAAGAGATTTGTCCTCATCAAAGTGGAGATCTGCAACTCCAGTGTACAGTTTCTAAGCCAAATTTTGAGGTGTAAAATCTAAAATGATTCATTATTTATGTCCTCCTGCTTTTGTCCTGATCTTTCCTCAAAATATAAGGCTCCTGTAGTCCTTTAAAAATTCTTTGTTGTTGTCGTTGTCCTTATTCAATCCTATCTCCTTCTCGCATGCATTACTCGCTAGAATCTAGCCTCTTTGAGAGCCCAGTAGCACTTTCTGGTTGCTGGGACGTTATTTGGAAGGGTGTTTTGTGGTCAGCAATAACCACTTTCTATGAGTAGTTTATTAACAGATCCTGCCTGAATCAAGAAATTTTTTTTTTTTTTTAATTATTGGTATTGGGAGAAGCTGAATACCTCAGGGGTTTGCATATTTAGTCTTTTGTTGTTGTTAGGTGCCCTCCAGTCGATTCTGACTCATAGCAACTCTATGTACAACAGAACCAAACAGTACCCAGTTCATTTAGTCTTTAACCAAGTAAATGACTTAAAAGTGTACATTAGTGGCTTCTTTTTTTTTAAGTAGAATGTAATCCCAGTTAATTTCCTGCGGAGCAGGTGTCCCAGCCAAAGCGCATTGTTACAGGATTAAGAATGTTGTTTACATTATACTGACATTTGCTGTTTTTTTTTTTTTTTAATTGTGCTTTAGGTGAAAGTTTAAAGAGCACATTAGTTTCCCATTCAATAGTTTGTATGTGACGTGTTCCAGGACATCGATTGCATTCCCCTACAATGTGTCAGCACTCTCCCCATTTCTGCTCTGGGTTCCATTGGCTATGTTTTTAATGGTTTCCTGAAAGGATTTCTTCTCAGGTGAAAAAAACTCCAAGAAAAACTGAGAAGACTTGACTATCAAAGTGCCTGAAGGAGAGTTCAACACACTACCATCACACACGCACGCATGCACACACACACATTTGCACACGTATGTGCATGCAGGTATGTGTATGTGAGGTGTGTGCACGTGTGTAGACATGCACATTCCAGGTCAGCTTTTTGTTATTAATGACCGGCACCAAAACCAAACCAAACCCATTGCTGTCGAGTCAATTCCGACTCATAGTTACCCTAAAGGACAGAGTAGAACTACCCCATAGAGTTTCCAAGGAGTGCCTGGTAGATTCGAACTGCCGAACTTTTGGTCAGCAGCTATAGCTACCGCTAGGCCACCAGGGCTTCCATGGACTAGCACAGGGCTGGGCTATTTGCCACAGTCAAAATTGAAAACTTAGAACTCTTGACACTTCTTGTCAGTTTGATCTTTCCAATTTCCTCAAGCTAATGAGGGTGATGGTTTTATTTGACACTAAAATATTTAGAAAATGCCTTAATCTAACAATGTGACAAGATAAATTGAGTTTGAGACAGAAAAAGAATGTGGTCCTTTAATGAAAGCAAATGTATTTCTAAGAAGACTAAACATAGTTCATCTTCTCCCCCATGTATTTCAATATGAGTGCCCTGTAATAATTAATGTCTAAGAACGTTAAGTAAGACGGGAAATTATTTTGAGCTTTAAACCCTTAAGGAATGTTATGTTACTGCAAAAATATTTCCTATGTTCCTCATCTCTTGATTTAAATATAAAACTAATTTCACTTCTCTAAACCAAGGTATTTGCCAGCCTCAGTAGGGTGGATTGAGCTTATAAAAATTATTAAGAAAAGCCACAAGCAGTGCAATTTGCAATTTTGTGAAGATATGTGCAATGCATCTATAATATGCTCACAGATTGCTATCATCTAATTATCTTTGGTGGGCAGGGCCTGGTTTTTGCCCTTGGGAAAGGAAATTGCATTATGACCTTTGTCTAGGTTTATAGACCTAGACCTTGAGTGTTCATACTTGGGCTGAGGCAACAATTTCAGATCTTTTGGTTTGGGAGATAAGAATGTAAATTGGTTTCTTTTGTACCCTTGAGACAAGGACATCTTCCCAATGAGCAAACCACTAATCCTAAATAATGATGATTCCTGTCTTATTTCTCAATTTAGTCAGGTATCTAATATGCTAAACCACATTTAGCCTTTGAGCATGTACAATGAAAATGATGTTTAATAGTAGTTGAATGACTTTGAGAAGAAAACAAATTGTTTATACCAGTTTTTTAAGTCTTTTCTTTCTACTTAGAAAGCATCATCTACATTTGAAAGATGAAACAGTATCATCATTGCTTTATAAATATTCATTCATTCATTCATCTTTCAAATAGTGATTTAGAGCCTACTTCAAGTTATTATGAGGGACATATAGAAGAATGTTATATTACTTGCCTTTAAAAATCTTATTGATAAATAAAGATGTATATGTGTATGTGTGTACATATTCATACATGCATGTATGAATCACAGATATGTATCACAAGGACAAAAGTAATAAAGTACAAAATGCAGTGGTAGTAAAGAGGAACCATTGATAATTTATAGTAATAACAGATAATGTTAATACGTGTTAACATTTTTCCTACCCCATTCCTTGAAAATAACCAGATTCTTTAGTGACTTTTTGTCTTGGTGAAGTCTTGTGCGTAGGGCCAGCATTGTACATTTCCCTTCCTGGCTTGTTTTACCCTAAAACATGAGCTCAATGAAGAAATGATGCTAAGTGTCTTTGTGGTCAATGAGAATAAAAACCCGTTGTCATCAGGTCAGTTCTGACTCACAGTGACCCTGTAGGACAGAGTAGAACTGCTCCGTAAGATTTCCTAGGAGTAGCTGATGGATTCAAACTGCCGGCCTTTTCGTTAGCAGCTGAGCTTTTAACCACTGTTCTGCCAGGGCTTCCAACGAGAATAGGGTGAGTAACTTCTTCATAACTAAAATAAGCAGTTGCAGGTTGTGGCAGAAGGTAATCTGGGATCTGGGTTATACTTAGTGGGGAGACCTCCAGGGCAATGCAGACCTTCAGAGGGATATCTGTGTGTTGTACTTAAGGAGACTTGAGCCCAGGAACTGAGGTTCTGACCTTGGTAAAGACTCCTGGATTCTATATAAGGCATAGAAGCAGAACTATCTGATCCAAAGGAACCATTCAGTGTAAACTTGAATGAATCAGTTAGATAAATTAAAGAGTCTGCATTATCTCCCTAACCCCATATCCTGGAAATGACCTGGCAAGGGGAATTCCTGTAATATTTGAGAAGGATGGGGCTCAGGGTCTAATTTGCATTGATTTAAAGGAATGAAATAATGTGTTAGTTCTCGTGGGCTGAATTTTGTATCTGCTACATGAGAAGATTTATTAGGCTTTGCTATTTACCAATCATTATACAGACCAGATAGGTTCCATGGAACTGATAGTTCCTGAAAATGAAGGCCAACACATTTTGAGAGCACGGCTAAAAACTTGATTGATCTACACCATCAATGTGGGCTCTGAGAAGTTACGATGATTTGGGGTAAACCTGTGTATTATCATAAGAGTGACTTGGAAAAATCCTGGAAAATTACAGGCTGTTGACTGATAGATTCATGCCTCTTCTATTCACAAAATAGTAATACAAAAGGGAGGAGCATAACTTTTTTTAAGGAGAGGAAGGATACCTGGCAACCCCTGTTTCAGAATCCTGTGGTAGAAGAAGCACTGAGCCTAGACATAGGACCTGAGGGATGGACTAATGGAATGGGACAAGTGGGAGGAAGCTCTTTTCTAAAGAAGGAAGCTATGATCTTCCAGAAGTAGAATTTCTAGACATGAAGATCTCACTTTGGAGAAGTAACCTTTGACTCCTTGAGCACACCTCAGAGGTACTGCTGCAATGACAGGTGGCACTGAGACCCAAAAGAGGCAACATTTGAGGGATATCTGAGTTCATGGCCCAGATATTGAAACCATCATACCCTCAAAGAAAATACAGCTTCTGGGATTGTGTCTGAATATCTGTATCCTTTGGAATAGGATTTGGGTATGTTTCAGAATGGGCCAGTTAAATGTTCTACATACACATCAGATTACGATTAAAGACTAGGATGGAGAGAGTTCCAGTCCCAGAATCTTTAGACTTGGATGTGTATGTCTAGTCGGTTTAATGTAGGTTTGAGCAGGTACAAAATTGAAGGGAACATCACACTCAAAACATTAACGTTACTTCTTTCCGAATTTCTCCTTCTACAAAATCTGCTAAAGTAAAGCATGGGCATTTGATTATCTTCATGGTTTGTAGGAGCTAGACACAAATAGATTGCTTCTAGTGGCACCAACTCATGCCTTGCTAGTTGAGACTGATAAAGACTTACTGAAATATTAAATGCCTTCACAGGCATTTTATAGAGTGTCAGCGAATCAAGCAAGAATCCTGTTCATAGCCTATCAGAGAACTAGATGCCTACGAGAAGGAAATGGGAAACATCACCAAATTTTCATGCCTTTTAATCAGCTATTAATACGGTGCCTTGAGGCATGTGATGAGAGAATGGGATTTGAAATTGGAGATAAGACTCTAAAGGAAATGCAAAGGCTGCTCCTCAGTCCTAAAATATTTCTAAGACAATCCCTAAGAGTTTAGTGAATAGGTGCCTCTTTTTGTTTTGTTTGTAGGGAAAGGGCATATTTTATGGTTGACCATGTCTGTGAAGTTACTGCTAGTAAAATGGGCGCTAAGTTATGCTTGGAGTGTTTGGGGAAGACAAAGAAGGACTAGAAACCGGAAACAGACACCAAAAACTAGAAGATTACAAAAGGAGAAGAAAGAAGATGAAATATTCATCAGGTTGCTGATGGACACTGAATTGAGCAGGGCTTGGGTACTTATATGGAAGCTGCCCTCCCACTTTGTCCTCTAATGTGGATGCATACAAGCTGGGACCTAGCACCTAGGGAATGACTGATACGGTAACCTAAGTCCTAGTTTTCTCTGGAACGTCCCAGTGTATTCCTGTTGTGCAGCATGATTATATGTTCATCTATTTCAGGAGGTAGCATATAATCAAGAACCAATGGTACTGAAGGAAGAGGTCCAAGCTGCACTGAAGGCATTGGTGAAAAGCAAGGCTCCAGAGATTGATGGAATACCAACTGAGATGTTTCAACAAACTGATGTGGCACCGGAAGCACTCACCTGTCTACGCCAGGAAATTTGGAAGACAACTACCTGGCCAACCAACTGGAGGAGATCCATATTTGTGCCCACTCTAAAGAAAGGTGATCCAACAGACTGTGGAAATTATTGAACAGTATCATTAATATCACACAAAAGTAAAATTTTGCTGAAGATCATTCAAAAGCAGTTGCAGCAGTGCATCTACGGGGAACTGCCAGAAATTCAAGTTGGATTCAGAAGAGGTCATGGAACAAGGGATATCATTGCTGATATCAGGTGGATCCTAACTGAAAGCTGAGAATACTAGAAATATGTTTACCTGTGTTTTATTGACTATGCAAAAACATTCTACTGTGTGGGTCATAAATTATTGATAACATCGTGAGGAATGAGAATTCCAGAACACTTAATTGTGCTCATGATGAACAAAGAGGCAGTTGTTCAAATGGAACAAGGGGATACTACATGGTTTAAAGTTAAGAAAGGTGTGAGTCAGGGTTGTATCCTTTCACCATACTTATTCAATAGGTATGCTGAGACAATAATCTGAGAAACTGGACTATATGAAGAAGAACGTGGCATCAGGACTGAAGTAATACTCATTCACAACCTGCATTATGCAGATGACATGATCTTGCTTGCTGAAAGTAAAGAGGACTTGAAGAACTTACTGATGAAGATCAAAGACCGCAGGTTTAGAATGGATTGCACATCAACGTAAAGGAAACAAAAATTCTCACACCTGGACCAATAAGCAACATCATGATAAACGGAGAAAATATTGAAGTTGTCAAAGAATTTCATTTTATTTGGATCCACCATCAACACTCATGGAAGCAGCAGCCAAGAAATCAAAAGATGCATTGCACTGGGCAAATCTGCTGCAAGAGACCTCTTTCAAGTGTTAAAAAGCAAGTATGTCGCCTTGAAGACTAAAGTGCACCTTACCCAAGCCATGGTGTTTTCAATTGCCTCATATGTATGCAAAAACTGGGCATGAATAAGGAAAACCTCAGAAGAATTGTTGTCTTTGAACTGTGGTGTTGGAGAAGAATATTAAATATACCATGGGTCTGCCAAAAGAACAAACAAATCTGTCTTGGAAGAATTACAGCCAGGATGCTCCTTAGAAGCAAGGATGGTGAGATTATGTCTCACATACTTTGGACATGTTATCAGGAGAGACTAGTTGCTGGAGAAGGACATCATGCTTGGTAAAGTAGAGGGTCAGTGAAAAAGAGAAAGACCCTCAATGAGATGGATTGACATAGTGGATGCAACAATGGGCTCAAGCAGAACAATGACTGTGAGGATGGCACAGGACCAGGCAGTGTTTCATTCTGTTGTACATAGGGTTGCTATGAGTCAAAGCCAACTTGAAGGCACCTAACAACAACAACAACAAGCAAGATTATTTGTACTCTTCACTTTCTCTCTCCAAAGTGGGTTTGAATGATAAATTCATATAGGCATCCTACAAAGTGATAACCCAGGGGGATTAAAAACCATGACTGGTGGCTGAGTTGAAGGGCTGTAACTAAATTCTTAGGTGTCTGTTCTTGGTTAACCCCATGGTGATATAAGGCCTATTGAGCTTTATCTAGACTTGGAGGCAGTTCTTCCATCAGTGTAAGGAAAGGATGAGACTCTCGAGGAGACAAGAAAATTGTCCATTTCACAGACTTATCAACTGGTTCCTGGGAGAAATTGGGGAAAATATCAGCCACAGCTATCACTATTCTGTGTGTTGTAGGTACTGATGTGAAAATCCTACAGATAACGTAGGTAGAGTTCCTATTGGATTGGTGAATAAAGACACAGAAGGATGATTTGTGTGTTCCTTTTTCCTGTTCTGCAGGCCTTTCAGTGTCCATGTCAGGAGCCAAATGCGTTTTCTCAGCTTTGCTATTCCGAAGTCTGGGTTTATTGAAGAGAATCATGCTAAGAATCTTTGAGGATGATGCAAAAATATTTATTTAGATTTTATTTAGCCAAGGTCAGTAAAGAAATTTGGGGTGAGGAGGGTATAGAGACAAGGGACCCCCAAACCGTTTTGTGGCAGAGCACCAAGACTACTGATAAACTTTATAGACTATGCCTGCATGATGTGCAGAGGGAGATTGGACTTCAATGGCATTATGAATTTGTGAATAGAATCAGAGCTGCCCTACCTGAGGGAACCATTGGTGAAAGCAATAGGCATTTAAACAGAAACCATCAAGGACTGAGAATCAGAGATGACACTTGATAGCTTGGTGCTCCTTGCTTGAAGGACTAGAGCAGAGATGCCTGGATGGAGGATGCAAAACTTTAATTGGGCTTTTAATGATAAATCATAATTAGATATATGGAGAGAGAGGAGAGAATAAGGTGTACAACAGCCCAAGTAGGATATCTTGTGGCATAAGGGAAAAATAGTCAAATCCTTAAATTATCCCACCAGTCCTGCATGATTTGGTTCCTGGTATGTCTTCTGGCTTAATTCCTGACCCTCTCTTCAACCACATCATGGACCTTCCTACCTTGGGGCCTTTGAACATGCCATTCCCATAACTTGAAATATTCCTTTTGCCCATCCTGCCTTCACCTGGATGGAACCTTCTGGATCTTACAGCCTAGCTTATGTGTAATTTTCACAGACAAGTTTAATGTCTAGAGACTTGGTAATGTGCTCTCTCATACACTGTCATTGCACACTATGTATTTATTGGACTAACGGCAACTGCAATTAAAATTTGAGCAATTATTTGCTTAATGTTTGTCTTTTTTGTTAGATTCTAAGCACCAGCAGCTTAGGGACTGTGTCCTAGTCATTATGGAATTCTCACTATAGCACAGGGCCTGGCTCAAAATAGGTATTCAATGACTATGTCATGGATAAAGGAATGAATTAGGCTGGAGCATGGGGTATATTACAGGATGCTCTGGAAGATAAACTGGAGAGATAGGCTACAATAGAGCTTTGGAGAGTTCTGTATACAAGCCAGGGGAGTTTGGTGTTTTTCTAAGCCATGGAAGGCCCTTGAAAGTTTTCAGAGTACAGAGCGTTCTACCCAAATTCAAACCATTGGTGAACACTTTCAAATTGTGTACAATCCCCAAAGTAGTCAAGAGATGTTGACAGCCAAATGTTCATAAAGCAGAAAAGTGGAGTGGAGGAAGAGAAAATGGCATTGACTTGTATGGAGTCTTATCCTCTTAAGCAGTAGATACATACCACAAGCAAAGAAAAGCAAAAGAAGAAGAAGAAAAAAAAAAAACTTTCCACAGAAAGTCTCTGTGAAAGGAGTATTTTTCTGAAGTTAGCTCCATCTAAAACTGACAAATTTGGCAAAGTAGAAATGACTTAGCAGATGATTTCATAGAGCAGTGACTTGGCTTTTAGTGCAGTTGTATAGAATGAAAGGTCGTTCTTTGATTTTTCCAAGCAATTAGCAATGCTACATCCTTAGGGCTTGCACAGCCTAGTCTCTGTTCTTTGATCTTATCTCCAGGAGACTTTCAGTATGCTAATACCTCTGTTAACAAGATCCTAACAGAACACACCAGGCAGGAACTTCTTTTGTGCCCTCAAGTCAATTCCGACTCTTAGTGACCCTATAGAATAGAGCCGAACTGCCCCATAGGGCTTCCAAGACTGTAAATCTTTAAGGACGCTGACTGGCACAACTTTCTCCCATGAAGTGGCTGGTGGGTTTGAGCCACCAACCTCTTGTTTAACAGTTGAGAGCTTAACATGAACTTTTAAGACCTAATTATTTCAAATACTCCATTCGGTGACTTTTTTGACAAACCACAGTTGATTCTGTAGCTCCAGAGTAAAGGCCTACGTTTTCTACTTTCAAGACAAAGTCCAGCTACAAGTGTTGGATCTTTTCACTCTCAAGCTGTGAACGGCCTTGCTTCTCAGGGCTGAAAGAAATAGAGAAATGCAGAGATCAAGGAAAAGTGAGTTTAGGCCCATTGTCCAGTCAGATGCACCTCACCCACACATCTTCTTGGAAACTGCCTAGAGACCTGATTTACAAAGCTGCATAGAAAAAAAAAAAAAAAAAAGAGAGAGAGAGGGAGAAGAGAAGTAATGATAAAAAATACGGAAAATGATGGCGTTGTTGTTGTTAAGTGCTGTCGAGTCGGTTCTGACTCACAGTGACTCTATGCACAACAGAACAAAACACTGCCCAGTCCTGAGCCATTGTTACAATCATTGTTATGCTTGAGCTCATTGTTGCAGCCACTGTGTCAATCCACCTTGTTGAGGGTCTTCCTCTTTTCCACTGACCCTGTACTTTCCCAAGCATGATGTCCTTCTCCAGGGACTGATCCCTCCTGACAACATGTCCAAAGTATGTAAGACGCAGCCTCGCCATCCTTGCTTCTAAGGAGCATTCTGGTTGTATTTCTTCTAAGACAGATTTGTTTGTTCTTTTGGGAGCACATGGGATATTCAATATTCTTCACCAACACCACTATTCAAAGGCGTCAATTCTTCTTCTGTCTTCCTTATTCATCGTCTAGGTTTCACATGCATATGATTAAAAATGATACTAAACCAAAAATGAAACCCATTGCTGTCAAGTAGTTTTGACTGGTAGCAGCCCTATAGGACAGAGTAGAACTGCCCCATAATGTATCCAAGGAGCAGCTGGAGGATTCAAACTACCGACCTTTTGATTAGTAGCCATAGCTCTTAACTACTGAGTCACTAGAGCTATTAAGTGTTTGTTCTGCATCAGCAGGTACTTGAGACATCTTTTGTAGATTTCTCATTTGATCCTCACAATAATTATATGAGGTAGGTGCTATTATTATCTCCAGTTTACTTGTGAGGAAACTAAGACTCAAAGAAAGGATTAGGCTTGTTCGCAGCCAGGTCTGAGTTTCTTTAGCTCTAACTTCATGAGTGGAAGATGAAGAAGAAAGGGTGGAATATCTGGTCCTTGATTCCCAATCACCTTTTCTTTTTTTTTTTTAATTTTGATAAAATATACATGACAAAACATACACCATCTCAATAATTTCTACATATACAATTCAGTGACGTTGCTTATATTCTCCAAGTAGTAGTAGATCCGTTCTCACTAACCTTTTCCAAATAGTTCCACCACCATTAGCATAAACTGAATGCCCCCTAAGCATAAACTCTTTTTTCCTTCCTTCCTCCCACCCCTGGTAATTGCTAATAATCTTTGGTTTCTAGATATTTACTTATTTCATATAAGTGAGATCATACAGTATTTGTCCTTTTGTGACTGACTTATTTCACTCAGCATGATGTTTTCAAGGCTTACCCATGTAGTAGCATGCATCAAAACTTCATTTTTCTTTACGACTGAGTAGTATTCCATAAGGTGTACATACCACATTTTGTTTATCCATTTATCTGTTGATGGACATTTCCACCTTTTGGCTACCGTGAAAAGTGCTGCAATGAACATTGGTGTACAGGTTCCAACCATCTTCAAAGAAGGATAGGGATAAGATTGGAAGGGGAGCTTTCTTTTGAGGTAACTGAGACTAAAAAGTAAACACTGAAAAAGAAAAGAGCAAGAATTACAAAACAAATGTCAAGTATTATTGAGCCTGGGGCATGATCTAGGCCAAGGGGAACTGTATAGAGTCTGGATGAGTAGAGAGAAGATACAGGTATCCTGCTTCTCACAGGGACACGTCAGGGTTAGAGACAAGAAGGATGGTTACATGAGAGAATAAATGTGTCCAGCAGAATGGAAGGGACAAGCATGAGAGTGAGGAATGGTTAGCTAAATTTTTCATGGAACTCTTGAATGTGAAGTTAAGGTGTTTGGGAAGTACAGAATAAATGATGGGAGTTGTTGAGATAATTTAAGCAAGGAGGTAACTGATGAAAGCAATGTCTTTACAAGATTAATTGGCAGGGTAGGTTGAAGTGGTCTGAGAGACTTAAATCAGGAAACAAATCGGGTAGGTAGTATATCTATTCATGAGCAAGAAGGAGAGAGAGTGGAATAAGATGCTGAGAGAGGAAATGAAAAAGAAGGGATAGGTAAAAGACATTTTATGACATCATTTACATAGCTGGTGAATTCTACCAACAATATATAATTATTACCTTAAATTGAGAATATTAGGTGTCTTGGGCATCTAGTGCTGCTATAACAGAAATATCACAAGTGGATGGCTTTAACAAAGAGAAATTTGTTTCTTCACAGTGAAGTAAGCTAAAAGTCCAAACTCGGGGCTTCAGCTCAAGGGGAAATCTTTCTCTCTCTACTGGCCTCCTCATCAATCTTCCCCTGGACTAGGAGCTTCTTCACGCAGGCACCCCGGGTCCAAAGGATGCGCTCTGTTCCCAGTACTGCCTTCTTGGTGATATGAGGTCCCCACTCTCTGCTAGCTTCCCTTTCCTTTTATCTCTTGAGAGATAAAAGGTGATGCAGGGCACATCTTAGGGAAACTCCGTTACATTGGATCAGGGATGTGACCTGGTAAGGGTGTTACAATCCCACCCTAATCCTCTTTAATATAAAATTACAATCATAAAATGGAGGAAAACCACAGAATACTGGGAATTGTGGTCTAACCAAGTTAATAAACACCTTTTTGGGGGACATAATTCAATCCATGATATTAAAAAAAAAAAAAAAAGGATCTAGGTAATTTATGGCAAGAAGAAACACTGAATTGCTAAATAAACTTTTCAAATTGTTACTTTCTGTAACAACAAAAATTACATAATTTTTGTAAGCTAAAGTGTGCTAAGGAGCTTCTAAACATTCTAGAAATTATATAATTCACCATGATTGCTGCTCAGATTGATCAAAAATTGGTGAAACTTTTTGTACTTAGGTTTTGTGTTCTCAACACTCAATCAATAAACCTTTGAGAGAGATACTTTATCTGAAGGACTCATGTCTTCTACAACGTAGAGGCTTATGATGACGAAAAAAGAATTAAGATCCAAGTGATCATTTGAAAATAAAGCAATTGCATTTTCTATTTGAATGACAATTTATTGATAATTATGCTGGTTGTTACTTAGCAAAATTGTTATAAATAGCTGCATCACCATTTTCATTGTTTCTTATAGAAAATACCATGGTTCAAACTCTGGTTTAAATAACAGCCTAGAGAAACTTATTAAATGCAAACAGAGGCCAAATTATAGGGAAGTAGAAAGGAAAATAATAAGCTTAAGTAGAAGACATACTGACCCTAGAGAGGATGACAGGCTATGTATGTACTGGAAAATCTACTCAAGAACGGCTTTGGCAAGGTGCCAAGTTCACCTTTTCAGCTAATTCTTTAACCCATGTGGGAGCCCCTTCCTACTGCCCTTGAAATCACTCTGAACTTTCATAAAGTTTATTCTGATTTACGAGTTTTCATTCATTCACTAAAAAAAAATATTGTAGCTCCTGTCACATGTAAGAATTGGAAAGGATGTACGAGGATTAGAAGAAATAATTCCTGTCTTTGGGAAACTTCAAGAAAGTAGGTATAAAAACCTCATGAAAAGAGAGAATTAAAGATAACATGGACTTGATAGACAGGGCAGCTTAGGTATAGATATATCCAGTATATCTACGGGTTTAGGTATAGATATATAGTATATGTATATATATATTAGGTATAGATATATAGTACACATACATAGTATATACATAGTATACATATATAGTATATGTATAGTATATGTGGGTTTGGGTTATAGTATATGGATTTAGGTATAGCTCTACTCAATATAGGTATTGGATGTTAATGTAGTATAGTGCTTTGGAGGCAGTTAAACCTGAATTTGATATTCTTCAGTGTCTTGACTGTCTAATAGGGTTTTGATGTGGATTAAATGAGATTAAAAAGTGTTTAACGCAACCCCTGTCATATAAATGTTTAAGAAATGGTGGCTGTTGTTATAATGACACTGCAAAGCAAACCCATTTATCTCCTCTCACTTAGGACATTACATTTCTAGTGTTGCTTCTATTGATGAGCTGGAACAAGAGTCCTCCAGAACCTTGATACCTAAGGGAAATGTGTGTAGTCACATACTGATTATAATGGGTGCTCACTATAATAGGATGCTAAAGCTTGTAGGGAGTCTCTCAAGAGAGGAAGTGGCTAGAACAAAGTGATGTTTCTGTGTATAATGTCCTGGGGTGTTTGTCATTTTGAAATGTATCAGAAATTCAGATAACGTGGGAGGAAGACATGGTACTGTGGGCTTTAAAACTTACTTCTAGTTTTGATTTCTGATATGAGCAGGTCCCCCTGTGGGACTAAACCAGAGAAAAAAATCCAGACTCAACCCATGTCTATCTATGTTGTGATCTTCAATTATAAGAACTCAAGGGGAGACAAAAAGTGTCTCTCAATATCAGATAGGTGGTAGCGGCTTGACAAAGAAGAGAAAGTTGGGCCATGGAGGTGGTGCAGGTGGTGGGGTGATACAAGCAAGAAGAGAAAGACCTCTCAGGAGCTTTCTTGAAACCATGATGATGAGCTCTGGGAGTTATCTGATAGAGGGTTATGTGGTTTCCTAATACATTAGGTTCTGAGTCCTAGTGGCTGCCTTTGCTTGAGTGGTAACTTTTTGGATCCATGGCAGATATCAGAAATTCTCCTAAATGGTTGTAAGATTTTTTTCCCCTATTCAATGACTCCAAGCATTAGAAAAATATTGAAATCTAAACCATCCCTATATATGTCAAAAAATTTTTTATAATTTATACCCAATTATGTGTTTTTATGTAACTTCTCCACTTGTCCTTTAATTTTCCTTTCTAGTCACAAAATCCAACGAAAAGTCAACATGTTCATATTTCTAGTTAGAATGATGTTTTTCAAACTGCGTGAACTTGAAAATCTGGGGTGGAGATATGCGTGCACTTGCTTTCTATTGGTAATGTCATGAAAGATTGTGAAGGAATCATGCTTTGTGTATAGTTAGTAGCCTGATGTTCAGAGGACAATTTTAGTAATGAAAATATTTGCTCTGAACTCAAGAAAAATAAAACCACTCTTCAACTGATGGCTCTTACAGACTAAAAAGCAATGGGGAAATCAGATGAGGAATCTTAACACAGGAAGCTTTTTTTAAAAGGATTTGTGTACCACGATTGAGTGTTTAAGAAATGAAAGCTAGTTGACATTATGACCTTCCACAATTAGTATGAAAGCACATCTATGAATATCTGTTAACAATAAAAACAGTCATAACTAAATACGAAGACATTATCTTTATTGTTTTAATTGGAATCATTATTACCAGTATTGAGGAAAATGTTATAATAAAAAAATCACCTATAATCCCATTGTTTGATCTCAACTTTTTATTTTTTCCTTGTGGCTTTTTATTCCTTATATTTCATCATATACATTTATAGTGGTGATACAGGTTTTTTAATTTAGCCTTTTTAGATAAAATCATATCATAAACCTTCTATTGTTTCTACAAGCATGTTAAGTGTTCCTTTTAATGGTTGCATTCTACACTATAAGGTTGCTTGTTAAAATTCACTAAAGCAATATTGCTTTGTGAAAAATTTGTTATTTCTAAGTTATATGCTATTTTAAATTCTATATTTTAATACTGTATCTAAACTACACAGTGTATAACAGCGGTCCTAGGCTTTGCACAATGCCGAAAGATCCACAGTATCATTATTTTAGTGTGACAGAGTAAAGAGACGCTTACAGTCCAACAAAAATGTAGCACTTTTCTGTTGAGGATGTAGACAGATAAAAAGGATCATTGAGCAAGCGGCTATGTGACCTTTCTCCCATTTATTTCCACTCATGTATGCCATGGAATTTTGACACTGGAGGTGAGTTTTCATGTTCAGTGTTATTTGGCTATCTCTAAAACACAGAACTTCTACGTTACACCTTCACTTACTCACTTGGTACAGTTTTCATTTTTCCTTCAGAATGAAATCTACGTATATGTCTGTCTAGATATATGAGCCAATTTTGTGCAGAGGAAGCGGTTTTTAATATGTAAATGTCCTAAACTATTGCCTTTATGTGTGATTTGGACATTCTAAAATCCATAATTTTTAAAAATATTTTGCTTATTGGCCTGCTAAAGCAGCAAGAATTTTTATCTATTTCTTTTGGTTATGTTATTGAGTTGGAGAAATAAAACCAAAACACCCTCTCCCCACAAAAAAAATCTCTGCAAAAAATAAAAAATGTATTAAGAGACAAGATTAACAGCATTTTCACATTATCGATTTTAATATCAGCATACCTGTTGCTGTCGAGTAGATTGCGACTCATAGCGATCCTATAGGACAAGGTAGGATTGGCCCGTGGGGTTTTCAAGTAGCCGCTGGTGGATTCAAACTACTGACTTTTTGGTTAGCAGCCAAGCTCTTAATCATTGCCCCACCAGGGCTCCAATATCAGCATAGGTTATCATATTTGTGGAGCTCTGGTGGTGCAGTGGTTAAGAGCTTGGCTGCTAATCAAGGAAGAGATATCCTGGTATCCTAGACAATGGCGGTAAATGTGCAAAGTGTTCATAGTAACCCTATAGAACAGAATAGAACTGCCCCATGGGGTTTCTGAGGAGGCACTAGTGGATTTTGGTTAGCAGCCAAGCTCTTAACTACTGTACAACCAGGGCTCCATTTTAGGTGCAAAATATGGGAAAATGCCAGAGTTAGTCACATTTTCTGTACCTATTTCTTGCCTCAAACAAGGAAAATGCACGTGGTCCCTAAGATCTCAAAGCCAAATGCCCAAACCCTCATTAAGTCTGTTCCGTATCAACTATTTATTCTCAAAAATTTGCCTGAAACTTCCTTTTAAATTGTTAATAAGGTGTGTTATTTTAAGTATTTTCGAGTATTTTACTTAGTCAAGCAAAGCCATGGTTACAGTTATGGTCTGCTTTTATTGTAGTGTCTCTCTCCGTATGTATATTCCAGATAATATAGAAGAGGGCTTCATGTAGGATTCAGAAGGAAAGCAGGGTATAGATCTATCTTAGTGCATTATGGCCTCAAAATAAAGGCAACTCATAGTATTGACTACAGTGTTAGATGCAAGTCTATTCCACATCAACTGGAGCCTTATCCTGTGGTTCTTATACAGGAATTCATTTCATTTTGGGACGTGAACAATATGCTTTCAGTCCTGGAGGAAATCTCATCTAGTACCACATCAATTCTTCTGTCTTACTTTTTTCCTACTCAACTTTCCCATGTTTACGAGGTGATTAAAAAAGTCCATGGCTTGGATGACACACACCTTAGTCATCAAAGTGACATCTTGATTTTTAAAACTTTAAAGAGGTCTTTTGTAGCAGATTTTCCCAGTGCAATATGTCATTTGATTTCTTGACTGCTGCTTCTGTGGATGTTGATTGTTAATCCAAGTAGAATGAAAATGTTGACAACTTCAATTCCTTCTCCATTTATCATGATACTGTTTATCGGCCCAGTTGTCAGGATTTTTGCTTTCTTCACATTCAAGTGTGATCTATACTGAAGGCTGTAGTCTTTGACTTTCATTATTAAGTGCTTCAAGTCTTCTTCATTTTTGGAAAACAAGGTTGTATCATCTGCATCTCATGGTTGTTAACGAGTCTTCCTCCAATTCTGATATAGCCTTTTTCTTCAAATAGTCTGTGTTCTCAGATTATTTATAATGTTCAGTATACAGATTGGATAAGTAAATTAAATCCACAACCCTGTCACATGCCTTTTCTAATTTTGAACCACGCAGTACCCCTTGTTCTGTTCAAACAATTGCCTCTCATCCATATACAATTCCCACAAGAGCACAATTAAGTGTTCTGAAATTCCTGTTCTTTACAATGCTATCTGTTGCAATAGCAAGGAATGTTAGAGGCCCTCTAATCCAGAAATGTCAAATATGAGGAGCTGTTGCTACAAAACCCCTTCTGCGATGTACAGGGAAGACATGCCTATTGATCATGACGCTCTGTCCTGCTGACCCTAAATTTGGCCTTAGAATCATTGTCAGCATAGCATTCCAGAAAGTCACAACCATCAGCTGGAATCTGTACTCAAGATAAACCTATTTACTACCCCTGTTGAGTCCATTTCTCTCATTTTAAAGATAGGGACACACAGTCCCAATGTGATTAAGTGACTTGCTGTGATGATCCAGATAGTGACAATAAGCTGTCTTCTGGTTATCACTAACTTTTCCCAGGTAGCTAAAATTATCATCTGTAAAAGTGACAATGTAATTTGAGAAATGACAATGAAATTTGAGTTTGAAAAAGATCACTGCCTACAATGCAGAGAATCAATTGTACGGGGCAAGAGTGAAACAGTAAAAAGCAGGTAGTAGTTGAATGCAGTGTTCTAGGAAAGACCTGTATTTAGATCCTACTCTCGAGTAGGGTGGTAGGAGTGGAGACAGAGAGAAATGAACATAATCAAGAGATATTTTGAGGATACAATCAATAGGACTCAGCATCGTCTTATACCAAAATCCCTCTTGCTCTCTCCTCTTCAGTCATACTGACTTTCTTTCAATCCCAGGCACTTACTAGGTGCACTTCTACCACAGGTTCTTGTCATGTTATTCATTAAACCCAGAACACTCACCTCTACCCTCTTTACCTAGTTTAATTGTTACTCATCATTAAAATCTAAGTTTTAACCTCACTTCCTCAGGAAAGAATTATCTGATCTTCCAAAAACTGTTATTATCGGTTTTCATAGCGTGATAAGTCTCCTTTTCATAATACTTAATTGCAATAGCAATTTCACATTTGTTTTATGATTGTTTGATTAGTGCCTATATCTCCCCTCCCCGACTAAGTTCTGAGCTCCACAAAGGCACACACTGTGTCTGATTTTATTTATCATGGTGTTCTAAGCTCTGAGCTCAGGGCTTATATGTACAGTAGTTACTTAGTACATGTGGTTTGAATGAATGCTTCTGAATAGTATATTTGTGTATTCTATTTTTATATAATCTATCAGGAGCCCTGGTAGTGCAGTGGTTAAGAGCTTGGCTGCTAACCAAAAAGTCATCAATTCCAACCCACCAGCTGTTCCATGGAAGAAAGATGTGGCAGTCTGCTCAGATAAAGTTTACAGCCTTGGAAACCCTATGAGGCAATTCTACTCTGTCCTGTAGGGTCACTATGAGTTGGAATCGGCTCAACAACATATTGGATACATACATTTTAAGGTTATAACTAAATAATCTATGATCAGTTCTTATAGGTAACAATATTTTTGAAGTTAATTTAAGCTTAGTAAAAATCAGGATGAAACAGAAAAAATCGAAGAGCAAAATCAGGAAAAACTTTCAGAGAGAAGAGTGAAATAACTAAAGATTTAAGCAGAAACTGAATATGCTACTCTACAAAAGCCTTCATGCCTATAGCAAGGACACCTTTATGACCCGATGAATATGATCAATACCTTTCACAGATTGAAGATTAAAAGTAAGCCACTGAGTTGCAATAAGGGTCATATAAAAATTCATAGCACTGCTAAATGATAAGAAGTCTGTTGGAGCAGAACTCAGGTAAAACTTCATTTACTCTGGGGCCTTCACCTTGCTTCCTCCCCGCAGTTGGTGAACCAAGGTACCACAAAGCCCTTGAAAAAAGGTCACCTTTGATCCTGGGAGAGTGCAAGAAAGGGATTAGACAGAACATCCTGAGGTAATCATGGGGCAAAAAACAAATTGCAATATTCTGCCTTCAACAAAAACAAATCACAGAGAAGAAAGCTGTCCCAAAGGCCATTTAAATCTCCATAAACCTTTGCTTCATTGTAATCCCTGTACCCTAAAAACTGGTGGGTTTGTTTGTGTGGTTTATAGTTTCCTTTTCTAGAAAACTCCAAAAGAAAACATGAGATGGTAGGAAAAAAAGAAACAGAACTTTAGAAAATAAATCTTATTTGTAATTTAAGATGGTCTTGAAGGGATTATTTTTATTTTGCTATGGCTGCAAGAAGCATGGGGTAGAAAAGACTCCCATTGTATGGATACTGGAAGCTCTGTGCCCAGTCTCTTGGATTGTCGGTTATTATTAATATTAGTTTTTGGACTTACAGATGGTAATGTTACTGGACCGCAGTCAAATATCTTTGGTTTACAATGAACCTTTCAAAATCTTTTTCTTGGGCAGCACTATTGTAGGCAAATTGCCTTGCCTGGTACATCTTTGTGGCATTGCTATTTCTCCTTCCTTGACTTCCTATTCTGAGGCTGGCATAGTGGGTTTTCTTTCTGAATGGAAGGAGATCATGCAATTCAGAGTCCTGGGAACTTCAAACCAAGCATCTAGACTCACTGCACATGAGATGACTTCTTGTAATTGAGATGAAAAAAACAGTAAGGCTGTTTTCATGGAAGACAGTACATATGACAAATTTCATCCTTTGTTATTTTTAGCAGTTTCCCTCTAGACTCTTAATTTTACCTGTTTTCTTGGCTAAGTATTTCTGTAGTGGTTAAGTGTTTGATTGCAAACCAAAAGGGTAGCAGTTCAAATCCACCATCTGCTCCTTGGAAACCCTATAGGGCAGTTCCACTCTGTCCTATAGAGTCGCCATGAGTCGGAATCAACTGAAAGGCAATGGATTTGGTTTTGGTTTTGGTTTACGTGTGTGTGTGTGTGTGTGTGTGTGTGTGTATTGCTTTGGGATTATATATTTCATCTGAATTTAATGTTTTCTAAGTTACTTTTGTTGTTTATAATAGAGTTTATTTTTTAAATTTGGAGACCAGAAAAAATATATATAATTTTAAAACCCTGGGTGTGATTTTTAAGAATATCAAAAAAAGTTTCAAGGAAATGATAAAAATTTACTGAATGTGAAATAATATGCCATTTCTAAGTCACTGTACCTATAGTGAAAAATTGGAGGTAATATAAGATATGAGAGTGAAGGCTTTTTTTTTTTTTCTACTTTAGATGAAGGTTTATAGAATCAAACAGTACACATATTATTTTACGACATTGTTTAACAACCCCACGACATGTCAACACTCTCCCTTCTCAACCCTGGGTTCCCTATTACCAGCTTTCCTGTTTCCTCCTGCCTTCCAGTCCCTGCCCCAGGCCTGGTGTGCCCCATTAGTCTTGTTTTGTTCCATGGGCCTGTTCAATCTTTGGCTGAAGGGTAAACCTCAGAAGTGACCTCATTACTGAGCTGAAAGGGTGTCTGGGGGCCATACTCTCAGGGTTTCTCCAGTCTTTGTCAGGCCAGTAAGTCTGGTCTTTCCTTTTGAGTTAGAATTTTGTTCTACATTTTTTACCAGCTCTGTCCAGGACCCTCTCTTGTGATCCCTGTCAGAGCAGTCAGTGGTGGTAGCCAAGCACTATCTCATTGTACTGGACTCAGTCGATATGGTCCATTAGTCCTTTGGACTAATCTTTCTCTTATATCTTTAGTTTTCTTCATTCTTACTTGCTCCTGAAGGGGTGAGACCAGTGAAGTATCCTAGATGGCTGCTCACAGGCTTTTAAGACCCCAGACACTACTCATCAAAGTAGAATGAAGAACATATTTGAAGGCTTTTTGAGATACAACCTTCTGTAGAATATTCTTCATCAGTTGTGCTCAGCCATGTGAATTTCTAGATTCTACTCTAAACTAAGGGTATGGGCATAACCAAAAAGTAGTTTCCTGAACCTGCTAGGGTAACAGAAAGAATAGCATTGTTTTTTAAACAAGGATTATGATTATTGATAATAATTTGCTCATTAAGCCTAGAAGTCAAAGCTACTAGTATTTATTAACTTTTCACTCTGTGCCCAGGGGTTTTAGAAAAGCAGAGGTAATTTGCTTTGTCTTAGGGGGCTTCAAGTGGTTGAGGAAACAATTCAAAATGATGATCAAGAGGTGCTATGGGATGCCAGAAAAGGGGAAGATCATGGGGTCCGATGTTGTCTGAGGAAGGGGTAGAACTTGGACCAGCTGTTAATATGTTTAAACTTTGGAGGAATGGATGGAATGGAGGACAGACATGTATACAGGAAATAAAGAAAGGAGCATTTGGTAACAGTGGGAAATGGCTATGAGTAAGGTATGTGTGGAGGTCATTACAGCATGGAGAGAAGTAAGAAATGCAGGCACTGAAGAAGGAAGTGGTAATCTGTAGTTTGAAAGTTGTACACCCCTACTTCCTTTTTTAAGGAGCCCTGGTGGCACAGTGGAAACCCTGGAGGCATAGTGGTTAAGTGTTACAGCTGTTAACTAAAGGGTCAGCAGTTTGAATCCGCCAGGCACTCCTTGGAAACTATGGGGCAGTTCTACTCTGTCCTATAGGGTTGCTATGAGTTGGAAATCGACTCGACGGCAGCAGGTTTGTTTTTTTTTTGGTTTTTGGTGGCACAGTAACCCTGGTGGCATAGCGGTTAAGAGCTACGTCTGCTAACCAAAGAGTTGGCAGTTCAAATCCACCAGGCACCCCTTGGAAACTCTATGGGCCAGTTCTACTCTGTCCTATAGGGTCGCTATGAGTTGGAATAGACTCGATGGCACTGTTTTTTTTTTTTTGGGGGGGTGGCACAGTAGTTAAGTGCTCACCTGCTAACCAAAGGGTTGGTGGTTTGAACTCACCAATTCTGCAGGATAACAGACCTGATGGTCTGCTCCTGTAAAAACTACAAGTGAGAAAACCTTGTGGGGCAGTTCTACTCAGTTGTGTAGGGTCACTATGAGTTGAAACTGACTTGATGGCAATGGTTTTTTTTACTCCCTTTTCAAATGCCTATACTTTTTACATTTTGTTGAAATAGAGGCATTGATTACGAGGAAAAGGAGTTTGATACTACACTGAGCAGGGGAAATTGTGATGAAAATGAATAATACTTGAGTAGGCTTAACATGGCAGCCATTCAAAGATCGCAGGAGATAGAGGCTAGAATTAATACAATCGGGGGGAAGTTACTGCAGCAGTCCAGTGTAAAATAGTGAAGACCTAACCCAGGAACTGGTAAACTTTTTCTGTAAAGCCTAAGATAGAAAAAATTTTAGACTTTTCAAGCATATGGTCTCTTTAATAACTGCTCCACTTTGCTATTGTAGCAAGAAAACAGCCATAAACAATATATACAAAAATGAGAATGGCCATATTCCAAGAAAAACTTTATCTACAAAAACAGGCAGAGGGCTACATTTGGCCCACAGGCCATAGTTTACTGACTCCTTGTTTAAAACATAGTGATGACATGGGAATGAAAAGAAACCGATTTGAGTATTGAAAAAAACATATTATTGGATTCTAGTATCTGCCTGAATAAAAGAGATGAAGAGAGGAAGGAGCCAAAGATTTCAAACAATAGGCCAGGACTTGAAACATGAAAGTGGGATTCATCAGAGTAGAGTTGATAATTGACTTTGCAGGTTTCTTGTCGAAGGAGAAGAACAGAGGGTTAAGGACTAACTATAAACATAGGTTGGGGCAGGGCAGTAACTGACCTCTGGGATGGTGGCAATATTTTGTTTCTTGACCTGGGTGCTGGTTATACTGGGATGTATACTTTGTTAACATTTATCAAGCTGCACAGTTATGATGAGTTTACTTTTCTTTATGTAGTAATTCAGTAAACATGAAGGGACTTGAAACCAGCAAAAAGACAAGGAGATTGTGATCAGAGAGGTAGGAGAACGACCAGAAGAATGAAATAGCACAGAAACCACAATAAGTTTGAAAAGGAGAGACTGATCAGCAAGGCCAAAGTGGAGTGGTAGGGTTGAAAATTAGGTTCCAAGTTTTTAATTAGAAAATAGGAGACAAAGACATATAGTAGTTGATTCAAGAACTCTAGGACATGGTTGTAAAGGAACAGAAATGTTAGATGTATTAAAGAGGATAATAGTATAAAGAAAGGATTTTATTTGTTGTTTTTAATGGGGAATACTGTGTATGTTTGAGAAAATGGAGAAATAAACAAGTGAAGAGAATTAAAGATATTAATACAAGATGGAAAATATATGGCACAAAATGAGCTAGAAAAGATGGACATCTACTTCCAAAAAATAAATGGCCAACATAATCAGAAAGATAGACAGGATAGATGCAGAGAGGGACAGATCTACTCAATGGTGCTGAAGTCATCTCCTGAGGTTACAGTTTTGTGGGTGGAGAGGGGTTGAGA